>NC_054068.1:8571810-8874310 GCF_017639655.2 Falco naumanni
TGGTGCTTAGGGACATGGTTTAGTGGTGGACCTGGCAGTCCTGGGTTAAAAGTTGGACTTGATCTCAAAGGTGTTTTCGAACCTAAATGGTTCTATCATTCTATGGTATTTTGCTATGTTTATTTCACCTTGTAGAGTGTTGTGTAAGTTCCATTAACAACCCTTATACTTCATTAAATCAAGAAGGAAATAACCCATTAAGCTCTTAGTTTTTTGTTTGTTTGTTTGTTTTTCCTTTGGGGTGGTGGTGTGTGGGGTGGCAGCGGGAGGGGAATGTAATGAAAAGTTGAACTCCACTTCTCCAACACCCCATCACTCTTTAGATACTTTAAACACAGTTACAATTTACTTCATTTTCCATTGATTTCTGGTTTGTTTGCTCCACATCAGAGTGGAAACAGAGGGACCTTAAAGACACTCATTATTTTTTTCTGGATATTGTCCCAAGATACCTACCTTCAATTTTAAACCTACATATTTTAAATATTTAAATTTCTAAATAAATAAATTTCTAAATAAATAAATAAATAAATAAATATTTAAAAAATAGATATGTCCATGTATAGAGAGATGTATCACAGAATATGATCATAAGTTTATCTTGAATAAATAGTAAGAGTTGTTAGCATGGACACACAGGCACATATTTTGGGAATAAAGATGGGATAAGACAACAGGGATAAACTGCACCCCATTCTCACACAGTGAAGTACACAACATAAAAACATGGAGATACTTACTTGTCCAGCTTTCCCATTCTCACATAAAAAGGCTTCATGCTCTGATGCAAACTCAGGAGCGTTGTCATTTACATCAAGAACCTTGATAGCAACAGGCACCCGGGACACTTGACTGTGGTTCCCTAAGAAAAGAAATCAAAGCATGAAAGCTTTGATTTAAAATATATAAGTATGCTTATATTTAATTTAGGACTGATAAATAAATGCTTACAAAATAACCATCCTCTTCCTCTCTTCTGTCCTTGCTTAATTGGGTTGTCTTATCTTTAATGGATCGTAGAGTTGGAGCACAAGATAAAGAAGGATGGCTGATATTTTATGGTTGAAAAGAATAAATAGATCCCTATTGCAAACAGCATTTGTTGGAGATTAGCTCAATGAAGACCTTTCTTGGACTAAATGGGTAAGATCTTTCTTTGATGAAGTTTGTATTGTTTTATTGATAAAGTCCATTATACATGGAAAAAAAGAAGGCTGTAAACAACATAGATTTATTTCTTTGTTTATCTTTGGCAGAACACAGAACATTTTACTCTATTACTTTTCTTACTGCACATCTATTATTTCTTCATTATAAATGCGATTAAGGTGGAGACCCACATTGTGAGAAAGACAGATGGTAGACTGACATAGGGATAACTAGATAGTACTTTGGACTATTAAAGCACTACCACTACTGACCAAAAGTATGACCTGTGAACTTCTTTTTTCATTGAAATAAACCACCATTATTTATTACACAGAGCTATTTTGCATAAAACTGTTTACTGTAGAGAGCAGAATAAGCTTTAAAGCAAGAAAAGCTAAACCAACAGTTCACATTCTACTTTGAATACATTTCCGCCAGTTGCTGTCTTTCCTTCACTTCAGTGGAGCTAATTTATTTTAAGACATTATTTATAAACACATTAGATTATTTCCCCCAGAGAACAAAATCACAAGTTCAGTTTAAACTGAGGTGAGCAGTTGATCGGAAGAGTTTAAAAAACCCTGTTCTATAGCACATGCATACCTCTACATGTAACTCAAATACTAGTTTTAAAAGCCATCTCCTGGTGAGTATTGTTTTACAAGCATAGTAGTTTGTCTTGTTTATATCAACAACAATTTGAAGACCTGCACGCTGTATGAGTTAAGCTCTGGGTCTGACTGGAACTGACCTACCTGGTTTTGCCTAAATAATTGCTGCAGGCAAGAAAGCTGTTACCATAACTCAGGGTATCAACTTACTGACTGTTGTGACAGTTTGGCAGCTTCCCAAAGCTGTCATCAGTCTTTGTGGGTTCTATTCTCTGGCAATACAGAACTAGCTTAGGGGAAGGCAGGACAGAAGTTCCTACTGCCTGGTGTTCAATGTACCTCAAACAATAAATGCCTACAAGGTAGAAGTAGGTCAGGCTCCACCAGTGAGCAGGTGGCAACTTGGTGGCAGCCCTACAAGTGGTGTAGATGATAAAAGGAGGAATCACCATATACACTGTATTTTTCCTGGTTTCCATCAACATTAATTGTGCTGTAACCTAATCAAACCCTCCCTCTTGCATCTTGTATGCTAAAGACAGTCATAAGTTTTGAGGCTCCACTTAGAAATCTAAATGTGTAAATTTCAATTGCTCTGCTAACATTACTTTGAAATAGCATAAAAATAACTATTTCAAAAGACACAAAGTCAAGCTATCACCAAATGTACTAGTACTATAAACAAAGGCTTTATGTTTGCTGGGTAGCCTGAAATATTAAAATTCCACTTGTACAGGATATTGAAGATTACAACTCATCAGACAGAGTTTTAGTTCAGGAAGAAAAATGTTGCAGAAGAAAAAGAAATCCCCACCAAGATATTGCAAGAGTAATATTTATGTCCATTTTGCATCATATGGTCTTATTTCTTAACAGATGAGGTGAACACTAATGCCCGGAAATAACAACGTATTTGAAATTACATAAAAGCTAACATGCAAATAATGAATCCCAAACATTTTAAACACTTTTTTTCCCTCTAACTTGATAAAAATACAGACAATGAATCTTGAGCTTATCAGAATTCTCAGCAGCAGTGTCATATTTAAACACTAAAGATTTACTTTTATCTAAATTAATGAAATGATGGCAGTTCAAATTTTAAAGACATTACAGAGAAATGTAATTAATTAGATAAGCTTCTAAAGAAATTATTCATGTCCCTTGTGACTGCCCCCAAAATGTTTGTCTTTCATCAGAAATACAAACATTAAATTTAAAGATATTATAATTAGAAACTTGATGAGAATTCATTTAAAAAATTAATTTACTAAACACAAGAGAGACCCAACTGGTTTGGAAATCTCCAAACAAGGGGATATCCACCGCCTATTAGGGTTCTTGTGACTACAACGAAATTTGTTGTTGAGAAAGAGAGAGAGGGATGGAAAGGGAATTTTATCTACTGCTTATACTGACCACCACACTGATTATATTGTATTATTTCATCATTGCAAACTTTTCAATGAAATTTCACTTTATGCTAATTTTCCCTGTAAATAAAAATCACCCTAAGCGTACCTATGCCAGCAATTTAATGCATTCTCTCTAAGAAAATCCAGATTTCACTTGTCGATGAGAACATTGTCAAGATAAAATAGTTTCATCTGTCCATTTTCATACTTTCAATATCTGCAAACTTCTCAGTGGTAAAAGATGTATGCAGAGGATGTCCCTCTCCCGTGTAAATCCATCTTTGTTAGCAGTGCCCAATATCCTTGAGATAAAAGTAGAAAGTGATTGAAGTGGATCCACTCTGATCCACAGAGTGCACAGACTGTTACGTTTGCATGGGCAACTGTTCTTAATGCAGTTGGGCTTCATACTGATTAGTATTCAATGTTCAGAACATTTCCTCATTTGTATGAAATGGACAGTCAGCTCTTTCAAAATTAGTGACAAAACTGAGTTTTAATTTCTTTTTTTGTTTGGGTTGGTTTTCTTTCCCACTGAACCACCCAGTCAATTGAACCAAAGGAGGCTGAGTCTTGCATTTACTGAATAGACAGTAAGACCGGTTGCTTAAGTTCCAGTCAATTATGTAATGGAAAATCATAAAAGAGTTTAAATTTAGAGACTCCTTTTTAAGGAACTAACTGAATTTGTAAATGCTTCATTACCTGTATTTATTGTGATGCACAGTTTAAGAAGACCTATTGTGAATCTTGGAATACAAGTATTATCATTAGGACTGTCACTTGAGAAGCAATGGCTTGGTTCGAAAATGTAGCACACTGAGGTGCAAAATTAAAAATATTGAGAAAATTTCCCATAGTCTAGTTTACCAAAACTCTATTCAGAGTTAAGGCTGCACGGAAGGACTCAGTTTTTAATTCCAAATACATTCAGTTGGTCATCTGTGGACACCACTGCCACAGCACAGCATGTAACTGTAAGTGACACGTATGCAAATTATGTACATAATTTCCTAGAAGTACAGCTCTTCTATTTCTCTGCTGAAGTCTTAATTACTGCACAGTTCTAAGATCCAGTAGTCTGCTGTGGATGAGCACAGCACACACAGAAAGAAAGGAACATCCGGACACATATAAGGAAAGGATGACTCTATATTAAAATAACTAGTGAAATTATTAGTGATAAAAATTACATTTCCTAAAATAATGGAAAGTCGAGGTGAGTTTAGAAATAAGTATTGAAAGGTTTACAAGAATTATAAGCACCTAAAAAAGCTCTTCTACTCTTCTCCTCAGTTCTCAAGATTCTATTGGAACATTAAATGCTTGAAATACGCGACTTGCTGGTACTCATCTTTAAATGCCATACCTATTGAAACTTACTCAGGATCAAAAAAGGCTGCAGAGTTTGATACAAAAATGATGTGGTAGAGGAGATAATCAAAGTAAAATTTAAAAAATCCCATTACCAAGCCATTTAGTGTCTCCAAACCTGAAAACTTAACTTTTGGAGGCTTCAGACCCATATTATTTCTTATTGTGATGAATATATTTCTTCCTTCCTGGGAAAACCCTACACAGCTGAGATGTGTGGGTATCATTGGAAATTCTTAATGCAAAACACTAAGCACTGTTAACATTGTTACTGCATGCAGCAAGTAATACTAGGAACAACTAAAGCTTATAAATCAAATTTTTGGTCTTATGCCATAACTAACTGAACATAATGCAGCTATTCAACTCCCACAAACGCTTAAACACTTTATAAACATGCTTAATATACTTTCCCACTGTCTTTCCTGGACAGATACACATAAAAGTGGTCTTCAAGAGCAAGAATTATTGGATGTACAAAATGAAGTTTATGATTTGTTTAGCCCAAGGAAATCCAGTTTAATCCATTTTTCCTTTATTTAATTAAATCATCCAAAAATCACTTCAAGATTCTCTTTAAAAAGTCATAAGCTGTCTTGCATTTTAACTAAAATTAAGTACCTGAATGGAAAGTAGACTCCTAGAAAATAACATATCTTTTATTATTATTATCACCACATGGCTTGGAAATGGCTATTTCATGCTTCTCTGATTCAGTGAAATTTCTACTATAATAATACTCTAAATTGGAAGTAGAGGAAGTCCTAGCTCTGACAGAGAAGTCAAAACAAAATCTGAATCACTGACTTAAAAACAACAGCTCTTGTTTTACATCCCTTCTATTTCAAATGTACCAGGTTGTATTTTAACAGACCCATTCCCCGTGACTTTATCACGGCTTTATCTGGTGACTTTACTAAGATAATCTAAATGGAGGACAAGTTTATTTCTCCTGTTAGGGTTTATGTAGTTTTCTTTTTTGTGCAATCCTTTACTTATATAACACCACAGTTTATAACAATTTTTTTGCCATATTAGACTGACAAATCAAAAGTCAAGTATCCTGAGAAACAAAGATTCTGTTGTGAAATCAAAATTTATGTTGGAATTTAACTATAGCAATTACATACTGCAGCGAATACTATGTTCATTTTTCTGAAGTGTTGTGTAACGATCTCATTCAAGAGAGACCGAGTGCCTGAAACTGACTCTGAAACTGCCAGGAAAAGACATCAGTAATTGATAATATTTCTTTTAAAAATAACAGAGCATAAGCTATTTCTGAATTAGCATAAAATTCAAGCAACAAAACAAAAAAACCCAAATGTGATTGGTCATAATGAAGATTTAACCCCCCTTTGAAATTCTTATATTTTTAAGGGATGAGAAAATACTAAGAGCTGTAGAATATCTATTAAGTAATATAAACATATCAGTGCATCACAAAGGCTTCTGTACAAGTTGCTAAGACAAGAAACAAACACTGTTTCAAAAATAATGTTCCATTTATATTTCTTTCAGCACACTGGTATATTAGAGGAGTACAGATTGTGGCGAGTCTGCATGAACATATGTGTGGGAGAGAGGCAGAAAGTAAAAGATGCAAAAAATATTTCTCAGGTTTGTCCCTTAAGTCATTCTTTGGGATAAAAACAATAATGGAGTTGAAAAGTTTTGTCAGCTTTTAGTAGATCACTTGGATTTTTTTTATTATGGTCTCCAGAAGAAAGGTGAACAGGACAAGAGCAAAGCTATATTACGTTCTATTTTTATTTCGACACTGATAGACTGCCACAGGTTTAACCAAGGACTTGCTCAACATCTTCCACCTCCTTTATTTTCGTCCACTTTTCTACCTCTCACTGCCATGAAAAAGATGTCAGACTCTTGCAAAATGTGTGCTTCCACAGGTGTGGACAAATGCAGAGCCACACATACCCACTATCCTGGTGGAGCACAAGGAGTATATTTCAACTGTACATCCTGGTGGACAAGGAGGAGTGGAAACTGAGGACAGACCACTTTTTCAAGTCCTCAAATTCAAAGCTGCATTTGTAGTTAAGAGGTTTCCAAAATTCAGCAACTCCGTCTGTAAAGAGGTGGCTAACATAGGCTACACACACCTACCTTTAATCAGTAAATAAGATGCATAGCTTGGGACTGAAGGACAGATTATACTTTCAGGTTGCTGATAATACCAATACAATCACAAAAAAGAGTACAATTTCTGTGTTAGATGGAAAAGCCATGCCAGAAAATGGTAATAAAGAAAGCCATATTCTTCAGGCCCTGCCAAAGTTTTCACTCATGTTAATTTTCTGTGTTGTTTTCTTTTTTTTGGCTTAATACGCATAAAACACAAAAATTGTCTAATATAGCCCAGAACCAATGAGAATTTTGAATCAATTACCTAAAATCTGCAGAAAAATGAAACATGCCTGCAAAAAGACCAAACAATTTTTTTTCTTTTTTTTATCAGTGACGTTACACCCCTGCCCTGAGTTCTTTGCTTGCCATTGTAGTAGCAAAATAGCGTAACCAGACTATGTTGGTACGCACTTCTCTCTTTCACTTCAAGACCTGATTGAGCTTCTACTGAAGTTAGATCTCTTCTACTCTGGAAGTTTAATCTAGTCCTTGTCCTTAATACTACATTATCTACTTCCTACATTCTAAATAAATTTTTAAAATGTAAATACAATTTAAATTAAAATGAGGACTTCAGCTGGGTACTTTGTTAATTTCAAAGTGTCAACACTGATTTATAAAACTTGATAATCAAACTATGATTTTAAAAAGTTAGTATATTCCTTTCATACAGATACAAATCATATTGATGGAATGAGTGAACCTTCATTTTGCTTACCTGAGGGCAGGCTACAATTTGACATTCAAATACAACCTCTGTTATTTCTCATACCATCAAGCTGCGCAGTTATTCAGCAGCCTAACAAACAGTTACTCTGTAATCACCTCTGATACTCTGAATTGAAAGGTCCATTTGCAAACCTGGGAAATGGCTGCAATTTTTTGCAGAAGTATCACATTTTATTTGGTGTATATGCACAATATTGTCTTGTCTGAGTGCACAGACAAATCAAAAGGGCTTGGAAAGGCAAAACTAGATTGGAAAACCTAAATATCCCCTCAAATGTAGTTTGCAGCTGTGAAGAGGGTTTCTTCTACCATAACCCTGGTTGTAAGGGAAAATCAAAAGACACCGTTCTGTTTAAACTTAGTCATGCACAGTAAGAAAGGAAAAGCTGTCTGCTGCTGCACTGTGATTGAGAATCAGGGTAAGCAAACTGTAATTTTGCCCTTGAGGGAGCAGAGGATGCTGAAACCAATTCATATCCACCTTAGAGCTGAAGGGGAATGGGAACTATAGGAAACCCCACCCCTCGTGCCACCCTCCCAAAAAACCAACAACCCAGAAACTCAAGGGTTTCTTGTTATGACAAACCACTTTGAATGGCACTCTCCCTTTAAACACAATGTTCATGTTTTGAAAAATCCATTAGTGTCACCACATCCTATTCATCTTAATGGACTCCAAAAAGAAAATATTAGAAGACATAGTAGATCTTAGTTGCACTAAGTAACACATGAATACTTATCACAGGTAACCTACATATTGCATAAGAGCGTGATTAGACTGCATGGGATATGCACTAGGAGAGAGAACTGGGGATATTAAAGAAGGGGAAACAAAGCGATGAGGTGAGGTTTGCAGAGAGTTAGAAGGGGCATCCTAATCAGAAACTGTAGCACCTTTTCAATATTGGAGTAGCAATTAGGGGTACTTGTCTCTTGTCAGAAGCTCTGGATGCAAACAGCATGTCCTTAGAGACTGTTCTTCTGCATATCTAATTCTGACCGCAGTGAGCTTTATATTCATAGTGACACCTAATCAAGACATATGTGACACATCAATATGAGTAAACAAATACATAATTCAAAATAAATTATTAGCATAGCTGCTTGAGCGGGTTGTATTGGAAGCTGCTACAGTCATGTCACTTTTATGACAATGAAAACAATTCTGCTTTATTCACAGTTCCTAAGTAAATTCTTAAGGGGGAAAAAAAAAAAAAAAGTACACTGTCAACATCCTTCCACCCACACATCTATCCAGAGACCAAACTGAAACAAAAGCTGGCAGAAAACAATCTGTATTTCTGATACAGTACTGTGTTACTGAGTCTTATTTGTCTCTAACGAGGATGCAAGTCAAGATGTATTTTGCAGTTATGTTGCTTTCAGTAAATGAACTGTTATGTATTTAAGTGGTTACGAGGGCAAAAATCAAAACATGGTTTAAGTTTTAGCAACTATCAGCAGCTGACTTATAAACTATAAAGAAAGGCAAACTAGAAAGGTTTGAAGCTACATTTTTTGCAAAAAAATCAATACAAAACAAACAAAAAAATACCTAACTTCAAGAATAAGCAATAACAAACCAGCATTTGTAATTTCTGGAAACATCTGCAACTAGGAAGCGGTATTCTGTTGACTCATCATTTTACCAAAAGTCAGAGTCTAATAAAAGCTTTTGAAAAAAGTTTTTTCCCGTTCCTTATGGCAGCTACCAATAAGAAGGAAAAGAGTTACGAAAACCGAACCACAGAAAAGCATAGGGAGCCACATCTTTCTGTTGTCTTTATCATACACACTGTAATAATGACAGCATCATGACATGCTACTGAATCTTTACTTGTGGATCACAGCACCACAAAACCTAATCAGGATTCAAGCTTTTCTGAGGCATTGTAATGCCGTAACTGTTGTGAGGAAGTAACAGTTTTCAATTTCTAAATAAAACAATGAGAAAAAAATCCAGGCAATAAAAATTTGCCATTAAGTGACAGAAAAGGATTTACCTCAAAAAAAAAAACCTCACGCCAAAACAACAACAACAACAACAACAAAAAACCCCAAACACCAGTGAACGGGCAGGAAGGAAACTGATTGAACAAAAGTTTTAAGACACAACAAAGTTCCCAGGGCATGATTTGCTGCTGTGTTGCTCAACTCCAGCTTAATCAAGGGAGTTGCACTACCATAAAACAGTCAGGAATCTGGCCAACACTTTAGAGCAATTATATTGTTAATATGCTAATACATCATGCATATTAAAATGTTATAAAATATTGACTTAAATATGCAAGGTTTTATTGTCAATTATATTTGGCTATGAAATTTTATAATGACTAGCAGCAGTAATAATAACAATAAGCAGACTGATTGAGGACAAGATGCCTGGAATATTTTGATTATTTTTTTTTAAACAATTTAATGACTGAAATAAAACAATTAATAGCTCAAATGAAATCCATCCTTTACTGATGGACAAAAATCAAAATGCTTTAACAAATGTTTTTTATTAAACAACAGCTTATTATAGAAGTATTTAAATGTCATTCTTCTTAGAGCTTATATTCCCTTTTGGTACTGATTTTCTCAACAGTGCAATTTAATACTTTTATGTTTCTTTCACAGAAAAAATATTGCCGGATATGCTGGATTTGAATCAGGTTCTAGGAGTTTAACATCAAACTATTCTTTTTTGCATAACTTCAGCAATAAGCAAAAAGATCTCCCCAGCATATCAGCATGTATCTTTAAAAAATTCTCTCTGTTTTTCAGCCAGAAAAGACTGTCATTCTTTGCTTATCCAGCAACTTTATTAGAAGCTCAATGCATGCTACTCTGAGTAGTGTCTTTATTCTAGAAAGATATGTGCTTAAAGAAGATTGGCTGAAAAGAAACTCAGTTACAAACCTCTGTTTTGACCTATTCTCATGCTTCAGCCCTACAGAAAAAACAGAGGAGATTTTAGACAGTCACATTCCACTTAGAAGTAAATGGATTCAGCTTATCAACTCGATGAATACTACACAGCATTTTTAAGATCAGTCCTATTTTCTTCAGAAATTCTAATTCAAATGTTCAAAGCGCAGATGGCCAATTGTTAGTTGTTCAGTTTAACAGTGCACTCATTTTGCTAATATGCATATCGTCAGTTTAACCATGCCTCCAGTTTTCTCAAAGTAATTAACAAACATACTTCACATGAATTAGTCAAGTATGTTTTCACTAACAACCCTTGTATGCCTTACTTGAATCCTTATCTGTTTTGTGCCCCAGAAAGCCTTATTCCTTTCTCAAACACCACCTAGTATCCTAACATTTTGTGTTTTCAGCTTTGAACAGTGTTCTCAATTCCAGTATGTTTCTGTGAAATCAACATTAGCAAACCTAGATCTAAGATGTCTAGCCTGGCTTTATAATGCCCTGAAACCAGAAATAAAAGATATTAGCCTGTTCATGCAAATCTCTATTGTTTTCCTTGCCAAAATTATGTTTATTACCGCCTCTAACTTTTTCTAGCACTGTATTACTCAGATGCTTTATTCACAGCTGCCTTACATGCTTCCCTCTGAAATCACAGGTTGCTAACACTTATTCAGCATCCCATACCTGCATTTTAATGTTTGCTCCTGAATGACTGAGACCATTTTATATAGAGATTATTTTGTAAGTACACTCCATTCCCATTCATATTTCCTCATAATATGGCCACTCCCATGTTGTTATCCATGTGGATCACCTCTCCTACTATGAAAAAAAAGAACTATTGGGAAAGTTTGCGATATGTCTGAATGCATTTTCATAGCTGAGAAGTGCAAACTAGCTTTATGTGATATACCAGCCCACCACTGACTAATGGCAAATGCTCTGTGACCCATTAGAATCTATGGAGTTCCATGTAACCCTGTATTTATGTGCAAATGAATAAAAATTACCTTACTAAATTCTGAGTTTCTGTGAAAAAAATGATGGATTATCTAGTTTCGGTTTCACTAAGCCAGATAAAAAAGGGTCAAGCAAAAAAGGTTAATATTCCTGAGCTTCTCCTGTTTAAACCTTCATAAAGGCTTATTTCCTTTTCTTTTGATAACTGACTGTCATTTACTCAGCCCGAAATTAGAGGTAGTTATACGATGCACCAAAGTAACTCCCTAAAATGTTAGAATTATTATTAATGCCTATAGTAATCTTTACAATAAAAGGCTAAATAAAATTAAAAAAATGAAAGCATGAGCAAAGGTATTCATGGCATTAAAAAGTACCTTGTAGCTGGAGGCTTATTCTGAAAAGTAATTATGTCTGTCTGCTTTTTAATTAGTGTCCTTGTATTTTTTAAAGGAATACACAATATAGATAACTTTAGAAGAGCATGCGCTGGATGACGATTCAATTATTGTATTTATATTCTTGGTAAACCATAAAGAGTCTTTCTGGCTTTATGCCCTTTCCCATTAGGTGATAAAATTGCCTCATACTTCTTCATTTCTAAAGAATGCCATTGGTATGGGTAATTACCTTTGTCAGATAGAGCCCACAGCTTTGTCCTTGAGATTCCTATGCTCTGTGCCTGGAAAATATTTATTGTTGTCAAATCACAATTTACATTTCAAGATCTTGTCTATACTTTCATCTCTTGCTTTGACTAATAATTCATGAGAATTTCTACTAGTTGTGGCAGTTCTGGTACTTTCCCAAATACCTGGGCGGGGGGCTTAGCTAGCCACTGGTACGTTTTTTGTTTGGCAAGTGAAGGTGAACACCATGAATCATTTGATAAAGGAGTCAATCAAAATGAAAGTAATAGCTCCGTAACTGGAGTGCCTGCAGAATAAGGAAAACAGAAATTCCATTAAAAGCCTTCATTCAGAGATGTAAAAGTTGGTTAAAAGCATTGCTCTAGGCTAAGGGAAATATCCTCTCCCAGGCAGTCCTGCACAGCCTCTGGAGCTCCTCAGCAGACAGATTTGTTGCACGTCCGTGCACAGGGTGCACAGAGTGTGAGAAGAGAGAGGAGTTTTAGAAGAGCCTTCTCGTACCCTGATGCAACAGAGCCAACGGGTGCATGCTTCACCTCGGTATTTCCCGGTAGGTCTGAAAAGGCTTGAGTCTGTACTAACGATAAAAGAGCCCATCTGTGCTTGGATATGCTCATGGTAGTACCTCACAAACAGGAACGGAGATTCAACCTGAGTGTGGTCTGAGGAATCCAGTGTTACACATGGTCATAAAAAGGCTAGGAAGGAAATATAGATCTTGAGTATCCCACTCAGTGTTACGTCAGGTGAAAGAAAGATTGGGAACTTTAAAGGGATCGTCATTTAGCTGTCTTTACATTTTATGAGCCATGGCTTCTGTTATTTGTTGGTGTGTTTTTCACAAATCTCAGAGGCTGCCAACTGGAATATATTTAGAAGGTTTTTCTTGTTGAAATCTATGACATCATTCAATACATTTCTACTATGTAATACACATATTCTTGAGAAAAGGATTACATTGCTTTTTTGAAAAGAGAGTTCCAGGTAAGCATTGCTAATAGTGAATGCATTACAGTATACTTCTCATTTTCAAAGAATTCACTAGAATCCTGTATCTCAAGCAGATTTGAGCTACAGTTTAGGAGGGATGAGTATGCAAATATCAGGATATTAATATTTAAACTGGAGGAATGTTGTGCAGCTAAATTATGTTACTAATATACTTCTTTTTTGCCTAAGTTAAAAGAGCTTCTCTGAGATAAGTCATTACTTTGGTTTCAAACTACATTAGTTCTCCATTTATTACTGCTTTTGTTGCATCAATTAACCAGCAATGACTGAAGTACAGGGCATTTCCTTAGTATTAATGAGACACATGAGGATGGTAGAGAAGTATCTGTAATGTGGCTGTTACAGCCATTAGAAGATGGAAATGGAAACCCATGGAGCTGGAGGCAGAAGAAAGGGTTTCATTATTATATGCCGTATACATGTATGACAATCTGATAGCTTGAATGATCAGGGATTCTGAGCTCCCTTCAGAATCTGGGTAAACTGAAGCAAAAATGTTCTAATAAATAAATCATGGCTATTTGATTTTCTTTTAGTAGCTGAGTAGCATTGACAACACATAACCCGGTAAGTACTGCCAAAACTGTACAAGAAACTGAAAGAATACCGAGGAGGTTAGCCCAGCCTGAACTCTGCCTTGCTTCACTGCCCAGCAAAATTGCTAACCAGCTAATGCAAGCAACACAAGCATGCCAATGTGAACAGTAGTTATAGCTATCATTGTAACTTATACAAACTAAAAAAATGTATTTGTGTGTTCAGATGAATGGGATCATGTATGACTATTAGGAACCTGACTTTATTAGATTTTACTGAATGGCGGATAATTCCATTTCAAAAAAGTACCAAAGGACCAAAGATGTGATGAGCCTTTGTACATACAAAAAAGATGCACCAAAAGAAAGGTCTGCAAGTTAATCATTCATTCTTACTGCACTGCAAATCAGACTTTCAGAGAATACTTGCATATTCCCCAGATTCCTTTCCTGTTCAGGGCATAGCTCCTGAGAGCCCAAACATCTGAGCAGCATAATCAGCCCTGACTTACAAAGCAAGGCTATTATCCACCCCCGTTCTCTCAAGCATCTAGCCAAAATAAACCTCCCAACCTTGGCATACAATTTTAAGCTCATGTAAGTCTCAACTACACCAGAAAACAATGAGAAATCTCATTACTCCAGCATCTAAAGTCCAGAGACTTTGAAAACAAAGATCACCCTTTATATCTACAGACTAAAAGGTACATTCTCAAGGCAAGGTCATATTTTGTCAATAAGCCTGCTTCATCCAGCCTGCAATAACCTAGATGTTCCTGCTCCTCACTCATTCAGCAGAGAAAACTTGGGGGTATGGCAATCTAGAAAGAAAATTTAAGAATCAAGTCATAGGTGCAATAACTTTCAGTATCCCTCTTGCCATGAGTGTTAATACATCTATTTCTTCTGCACACCCTACACCTGTATTTCAGAGTGATCTTTCAAAGATGTCAAAGTTCTTTGCAACATCCTCTTCTCTTAAAAGTCCATGTGACAGAACTCATCAACATAAAGGAGTTACCACATGACCAGAAAGGAAAAAAGCTGAACAACAAAAAAGCAAAAATTAATTTGATGATATAAGAAAGAAATATAAGAAATCATACAATAGAAAAAAATGTGCAAAATGAATGGAACATTTAAGAGTAGACACTCTTGGAGAGGGTCAAAGCTACAAAAGGAATTTATCTACCAATTTTTCACCAAATTAATGAAAAATTTATAACTAAATCTGAAATACTGAAACTACCACCTAAATATCACCTGTACTATGTTAATCACTTTCAGTGCAGTCTTCACATTGTTTTATCTTCAGTAACCAAAAAAAGATGCAGATGGATGAGATATTTGAAGAATTATCTCTAGGGGGCATGTAATCAGTATGTAACATAGTTGCTTTGATTTAAACAGGAGGGATAAAACTATATGGCACTCGTCTACATAGTTAAAGAACTTGAACATAAAAGCAATACCAAAGTCTGGGCAACTGTCTGAGGGAAAGAAACTCCAGGCAACTGTTCCTTAGTCCATCTGTCTAGTTTACCCACCCAAAAAGAAGCTGCAGACAAGAAACTTCTTCACATAGGCTGGAAGGAACCTGCTTACAATGGGAAAATGAAAGGAGGGAAATGTCACCCTCGGCACAGGTCTCAGAATATGATGGTAAGACTATTTGTCAACAATAGTATGAACTTTGATGCTAGTTCTGAGTTAGAACTATCCAGACACTTGCTTATGTATAGGAAAACAAAACGTTCTCCCAAAAAACCCAAAACAATCAAACTTTTGCATGTTAAGTACTTACAGAAAAGAGTCAAAGTCCCCACTAGCTCATGCTTTCTCCTCCCAATTTTGCTAGACATGAAAGGGTTAAGTTCACATTTTAGGGAACTCAGATTAAAAAGAAGTAGCATGTTTAAAATTATTCACACAAATTCTAAATATGGTTGCTTTCAAAAAGATCAGCCAATCTGAATCTAAATATTCTCATCCTCAAACCATGTGAAAATACAGAAGTAGCTATGCTCAATTCAGCCAGGCCAATCTTGTGTCTCAGAACATTCCCACCTGAGACAGTGGCTGAGGGGTGACATAAAAGAATAACTTTGTCATGGTGGCAGCAGAAATCTGCCAAAAATTACCTGTGCTTAAAGCACAAATTTAACTGCTGGTAACTCACCAGCACAAAGTTCTGAAACAATGACTCATGTTTTGGCAAAACTTGGTGTTTACCTATTGAAGTGTTGATAAATCAGATATATATTAGGATCTACCATGCTGAGAATCAGAAAAATAAACCCAGTATCATGGCTTATGATTGGTAAGCAAGTTTGATGGCAGTGAAATGCTCTGGTCGCTGCCCCACAAGAAGAGGGGAGCCTTGGACTGAACCTGGAGAGCAGGTGGCCTAGGAGGAGAAAATGCTCCTGTATGAATGATGCTGACATATTTATTTTTATGGGAGAGATCAGTAGTCCATTAATATTACTGTCAGTGAAGATATCGTAATGCCAAACTCTGAATTTTCATTTGATGCTTGTGTCTGCCTCCAACAGATTTCGGTTCTTTTGTAGCAGAGATTTTGCTTATTGTGGCGTTGAAAAAAGACCTTAAAATGCCCATGTTACCCTGCTTGACAGTTCTATGAACAAATTTAGTTTCTACATGAGGAGTTTAAAAATAATTTCTCTTAAAAAAAGCAAATATAGTAGTCTATGAAATTAAGCTCTTGTTTTATGTAAATGTCAAATAATTATATTATGAATGTGAAAATAAGTCATCAGCAGGAATGCAAATGCTTAGAACAAGATTGGCATTATTATTTTCATAGACAATCTGATAAGAGGCAATTTTACAATGGTGATAGATGCTGAGGCTCCCATGAAGACTAATGACAAGGCTGGTTTCTTACAAAATTCTTGAGTATAATTACGTTTTAAAAATCTGAAGATGCAACAGGCAGGCTTGATTCTGATGTGGCTCAGTAAAGTGCACATCTGTTAACGCTGCAGTGACGCACACATAATGGAGTAAAAAAAATAATTGGAAGAGTTTCTGGAAAAACTTTTTTATTATTATTTTGTTCTTTTTTTACTTTTTTTGAGGAAAATGTAAAATTACTTCATTTTACATCTTACTATTCCAATGTCTGAAAACTTTGGATCACAAACTAATAAATCTGCTTTCATGCCATTGGTAAATCTCATGATCTGACATTCCTCATGTCTTGAGAGAATTGGTATGGAAATTCTATATCTTGCTTCTTTAAAAACATCAGTACTATTCACTGGTTTGATATTAACCTGGGCAAAATATACCCTATGCAACCAGAGCTCGCTCACTTTCCTTATGCAGTTTGATTCCCTGTGTTGGCTTGGCTTTCCTGCAAGCAGAAAGTATTCTTGCTAATTTATCAAAGCAGTGTTTGCCTGCAAGATTTAACAGTAATTAAACGGGTACTGTTGGCACTACTGGCAATGAAATACACAAATTATTAAGTTATGTCATAGGAATACAGTTTACAGGGGTTGTCAGTTGAGACCTTAGTTTATACTCAGACCTATCTTTCTCATTTCTGTATGGCATTTCAGTTCTCTGTCACAGATTCCCAACAAGTTTGTTTCTGAGAACAAGTACCACAGAACAATACTGGACAACAAAAATGGGCCAATTAAGCGTATTTTATCCTCCCATTCATTATGTTCACAGCTACAGTCAGTATTACGAAACTGAGCATTAAAAGTTCTGTATTATAATACTATATCCTTTAAAAAAGATACTCTGGGGGAAAAGCAAGCATTAATATTAGTATTCTACAAGCAAGAACTAGCAGCACTGATCATCAGGTTCTGAAGACAAATTTTCTTACAACAATGTGTCAAGCCTGCTTGCACATATGGGAATTATGCATATACATTGATTGCAGAATAGATACATCAGCAGAAACATTTTCATGGTTTGTGTTTCAGTTAAGACAAAGACATGGGATGACAGAGCTACGTTCTGAATCTGTTCTTTTGCTGCAATAAATTTATGTCAAATGTATACTCTAAAATACAGTGCTAATATCAATACTGAATTATACTGTCACCTGTGATCCCATCAACAGCGCTTACAATTCCCAATTAATCAAGAATTCTTTTTGATTGAAATCTAGGACCCATATTCCCAGACAGGGTGATGCTCCTGACTCTCCATGACTTAGGTGTACGGATCAGTCACAACAGCTTTGTGGATCTGAACAATCCATGTTCTTGTCTATAGCTGTGTATCAGTAAATTTATTCATATATATCAAATAGGGCTACTTGCATGCAACATTACCCATGCCCTTAATCATTTATGGCACTGAAACATAATATCACTCAGCATTAAGAACTTTTGGGTTGAGCCTACAATTTACTTCTACAATAGCAAAGCTTTATTTTTTCTGTCTTAATATAAGTAACTAAATATAAGGCTTTGGTTTTAGGTTTTCTGAATTTTGTTTTAACATTTACCATGTATACCCTTTACAAATGTAATCATGTGTCTCTTCAAAATCTATACTACTGTATTCACTGAGAATAATACAGTTTTGAACATGAAATGGAATGAGTGAAACTTCAGCAGAAATTAAGTTTCCTTTCAAAAATTCTCAAAAGTTAAAAATCCAATGTGCATTACTTTTTACTGAATTATACACAGTTTCCACTGCAAACGTTGCTTAAACCATTTACAAACCCAACAGAACTAACAGCCAGTATACACAAACACTTACTAGTTTCAGTAGCTACAATGGTTATGTTGTGCCACATATTTGTTTCTCTGTCCAGTGGTGTTGCCAAAGTTATTTTCCCATCTTCTGCGTTAATGTTGAACTGTCTCTCAAGGTCAGTGTGCCGATCAATGGAAAACCTACAAAACAGACATCCCTGTAATCTACTTAATGAAGTTGGTGTAATCCATACAATCACAAGAAAATTTAGGGAGCCCTCTGAGGGCTACAGTTTTATAGCCAAATGGATTCAGAAGCTCAATAGCATAATAATTTGTAAGACAAAATGACAAACTGAGACTAAAAAAACTTAATAATTATTGCCCAAGGAGTAATTAGCTGTATACCCAGTGTGAAGGTCATAAAATGCCCTCAGGTTTACTGGGTAACATCTTTGAAAAACGGTGCTGATCAAGAGTTAATGACACAATCCATCACATTTATTAGACTGTTTCTATGGTATTCCACAGTAACTGATGATAATTTTGACAGTAATGTATTAAGCCCACAAAAGTGGTGGGCCTCATGGTTATTTTAAAAAAGGGCTGAATAATATTATTTTACCAATAAATTTCAGATTAATGAAGCATGAACTACCCAACGAGCATATTATTTGGTTATGGTTCAAGCAGCTCCATGGGCAGAACACAGTGAATCACCGTTTTCCTATAAAACACTTCAAACACTGAAGGACTGATTGTTTTATGGACTGACATCACTGATTTTTAACAAAACGAGTTTCATCTGACAGGTAGTCAGAGTTTGCAAATGTGAATGTCCAGGTAAATTATGCAGCCTAAACAGAGCCAGCCTGACAACAAGAGCGAGCTGCAGTAGATTGCTCCAACGGTGCATTAAGCAGGATGATGATTTAAAGCTCAGAACAGGATCTCCAGGAAAGCTTTTATGTTTGTCCATTTTCACAGAGTTATTTTGTTAACGTATTATTCGCAAAAAGAAATTAAATCACAAAATTAAGCCTTCCAATTTTTTGACAGGAAAGGTATGAAATGAGAGAGTTTAGTGATAAACTATTGATATGGTTCAACAAAAATTGACTTCAAGGGGTTTTACTGAATCCCAATTGTGGATTTATGGAAAAGCCTTTTAAGCCTTTGTGTCTATGTATTACAGAACCTAACAGCATGTATTGACAATTTTTACATCTGTTCTGCATTATATCTAGGCATAATAGGGTGAGTTAGGGTACAGTATTAGACTGGATTACATGATATAGTGGTCAGAAAAGTGACTCAGACTGTCAGTTTCCCATTACATTCCTACTTTTTGCAAATACGCTGTGAAATTCACTGATAAAAGAACAAGAGCATATTTTGCTACAGTGACAATGGTAGAGCTATCTGAAATTCAGTTATTCCATTGTGGTTTATGCTTTATCATAAGCAATTTCTGAAAAAAAGTTCTAATTTGGAAGTACCTCTATATGCTACAATAAACATATTCTAATGAACTCAAACTCATTCCAGCATAGCACAATTATTTTGATAGACATAGCATTAGAATCTGATTTCAAAGCTTAGGATTATGGTGTTAATCTTTTTTTTATTTCACTGTCAGATATTTTCATATTCAGAATGAATGATGCGTTGCAATTAGATTGCTCGTGCAATGCATCCAGCCAGATAAAATTCACTTTCAGAAAATCAGTTCTAAACTACAGAAATCTATCAAAATTTTAAAGTTTAAATGTTCAAAGACTGTTTTACTAAAGATCAATGCTAGCATGATCATGTTGGTAAGGTATTTAACAACTAATGGACTTAAGAGTGAACCCCCCTGCTTAACTAAGTAATGGGATTTGTTAACACATTTAAGTTTCTGGTTTTAAACTCAGACAACCTAGTTTTATTCACTTTAAAATGAGTGGTTTGGTTAAGAAGAGTACCAGGAAAAAAATTTGAAGTAAAATTCCAAATATATGTGCCTAAAGCTAGGCACATGCATCTATTTTTGGATGTTGGAGTAAACTCATTTTCTAGTGAACTCCACATGCTCAGCTCTCAATGCTTTAACGGGAACTGTACTACCCTCAGCATTTCTGAAAATCAGGTCACTTGTGTGGAAAAATAAAGCTGTGGGGGCCTAACTTCACAGAACCATTTTTGAAAATGCATTGTAACTTTATTTGAATGTCTCCCTAGTTCTAATTAAAGTATCAGAAGTGAAATTCTGGTGCTAGTGAAGTTAGTAAAAAATATCTTACAGACTTTCACAGGATTAAGATTTCACTCAAGAAAATACAGGAAAGACCACAATCACCTTTTTTTAAGATGTCATAACTTAAAACTAATTTTAATTCTTGATGTTTACGTAATGTTGCAGAAAGAACTCTTCTGATACTGAACATTTATGACTTTTTTACAGTCCACAAATGAAATAAAATATGAAATGTTTATATGTTACTTAATGTTTAGTTGACCTGGGCTTGACATAAATTCCATTGAGATAAGACACAATTCTTCTCTAAGGATCACACATTTTTAAACTTTTTAAACCATTTACAATCTTCCAGCAGTTCCTTTTTTTGAAGATATAAAACTGAGAGCATAACATCTGTGAGTTTATTAAATCGCATTTCATCTCATCCCAACACTATTTATTCACAATGCGAAACCAGCATTCAAAATGAAACATTTTTAACATAAGTTACATGGCTTTACAAGACTACAAAGAGGTAAAACCCTCTCGTGATTTTAATTTGATAAATATTTGGTACAAAAATAAAAATTAAGATCTGCAGTGTCATAAAACTAGGAAAACTAATAGTACATTTGCAGTTTCCTTTTCATGATAATAGTATTGTAACTCTTTTTAATGGGAATGCATTGTCAAATCCATAAGCTATACATAAAACATAGATTTCTCTAAAAATGAGAAAAGAATATCTTGGGAAATAATATCATTTGAAATTGCAATAAACCCAGCACAGGTTATTGGGAAGTTTTGGTTAGTTTATGGGTCTGCTATGGCAATTATAGGAACACCCCCATAGTGGTTTAACAGAAGACTTAAAATGATTCTCAGTCCTGCTCCTGCACAATTGCTATTGCTATTATGGCTTAATTTTATCTATTCTTTATTTGCCTCAATGTAAATAAGAGCAGAAATTCTTTTTTTGCTGCACCTGCTGAGATTTAAATCACAGTACCGATACCTCATCAGTGGTAAATCACCATTGTTTATTAATGCCAGGCAGATCGGACACACTACTTAGTAACAGATAAACAGCTGCACAATTAGGGAGGCAGAAAGTATCATATCTCAGTTTTTAAGGCCTGCTGTGAATTAAGAAAATGATCAGCTGCTGCCAAAGATGAAATCTCTGTTGATATGAATGGGGAAAACCTGCCAGTGAAGCTTATCTTTCCACAAAGACACTGAAGGGCAGTGGTTTATAGGAGGGCAGGTACAGTATAGGAGGAAAGATTATTACTCCTGATTTTTTCTATGCACTTGGATCATGCTTTATCGAAGATAACTTACCACAGATAAATAGACCGTGGTTATAAAATAACAACAGAAACATGAAATAACTACAACTGAAATCAAAAGATTTGTATGCTAATGGATAACGATCTTTCAAGCCTAATTATACTATAAGCCAGAATGTACCACCCTTACTAAATAAAGTGCAGTAAAGCTTTATGACTAGCTTAATTGAATTCACTGAGTCCCTTTCCCAAGAGAGACGCATGTGGTCTAGTTGTGGTAGCGAGCCACTAACGAATACTTCTGAAGTGACCAGACTAGAATAAGACAAACCACTAACTGTGTTAATAACTGTTAGACAAATTTGTAAATTCTTTACACCATCAGGCTTAAAAGTGAGCCAGGCCCTTAACCGCCATGCACAGCAGAAGAGCAAACAAAGACAAAAGAGAAATTCTGCTGTTTATTTTAAAAGTACTGGGTTATGTAAGATATGATGTAGTTAAACTATATGAACAACCAATATGAAGAGATTGTAGAACCATACAATCACAGAATCACGTAGGTTGGAAAACACCTCTGGGAACATCGGCTCCAACCATTAACCCAGGGCTGCCAAGCCCATCACTAAGCCATATCGGTAAGCGCCGCAGCTACGTGTCTTTGAAACACCTCCAGGGATGGTGACCCCACCACCTTCCTATGCAGCCTGTTCCAATTCTTGACCACCCTTTCCTTAAAGAAACTTTTCCTAAAATCCAGTCTAAACCTCCCCTGGCACAACTTGAGGCCATTTCCTCTTGTCCTGGTGCTTGTTACCTGGGAGAAGAGACCGACCCCCACTTGCCTTACAGCCTCCTGTCAGATAATTCATATTCCTTGGAGAAACAGGTAATGAAAGCACAATTCAGCCAAATACCACGTTAGCGGTTAGCCATACAAAGGTGCCTTTACTTATCCACAATTAGGGCTCAACAACAACGAGAAAAGGCCCATACAACATATGCATCCTTTAGCCCCATCCATCTACAGATGTCTGAATTTCTGTGGCTGATACAGAGATTTCAGGCTAATAACTGCCAAACCTCTGCATTTGACACCAGACATCACTAAATAGCCTTCTTTAGGTATTTACATAAGGGTGGCACGCTCAGAACCAGACTGGTAACCCACCTATACACCTGCTTGTAAATCTGTGATAGGGTTCATATCTTTTATAGCAAGTAATGGAAAGACCAGAGAATGTGTTTCATTTCTTCTACGCAAGCATAAAGCCAAAGTACTGTTGTATTGAATAGAAATGTGGTTAAACTTCTTTTTTTTTTTTTTTTTTTTTAAATGAAACCTAGGAAAAGTTTCTTTCCAGTCTGTTTTCTATAGTATTTTTTCTAAATTCTCTAATATTTTGTCTCATTACTCAATTATCAGACTATTTCCATGTTCAGAGATATCTAAGTTTTATTTCATTTATGGTACTGCAATACTTTGAGTTTACTGAGCCTTGATGTATAAGACTAATGTGCAGGAGACATGGTATTGGTAGCACCTAAGTTGATTCATGTTTTTTTCTTTTGTTAGGGTTTTCATAACAAATGCACACAAAAGCTTTCACCAGAATATTGATAGAACAGATAGCTATTGAAAAATATTATTTCCTTGAAATGCAATTAGCTATTGTCTCCTAAAATTCTGTTTTAAAGGAAAAATACATTAAAAAATGGCCAGGCAGCATCAAAATGTCCATTATTTTTAGAACAGAATGTTTTCATTCTGTTTTTCAATTTTTAACTTATGATTAATATTTTTGAAAGTGTATCATTAAACATATACATAAAATTTACATGGTACAATAATGGAATAAACACTTTTAATGCACTATCAAAATGATGCATTCTAATCCAAAAACCCAATGCTTCCACATATTTTTGTTAGAATCTGCCATGTTCTAATTTTGTTCCAACTTGGAAAGAAAGTAACTACATTTTTGCTCCCTGCTTTCCCCTGATGAATATTTTTGCTTCTGTAATAGTAGAATTACTGACTTGAAATCCTTTTTTCTTTTTTTTTTTCTTAAAATATTTTTTTGCCAAAAAAATTTGAAAAAACAGAATTTGGACTTTCCAGAGCTATGCCAGATAAAGCCAAATTAATGAGATGAGCAAACAAGAAGAAAAATAAGTTGCATAGAAAATCAAGCTCTGTATCTTGAAATAGCTATCAAGCCAATACTGTAGAAAAATTAAATCTTACGAAGTACTGCATATAACATTTTTACAGAGGACATATGTCACACTAATTAAATGCCTTTTTTTTTAAATATAATGAATTTTGGCTACTTCTCTTTTATGTATATTGTTTCTATATAACTTGATGAGTAATGAAATTCTAATTCAGTTTGCATATATAAAATACTTATGCTTTTAAAATTTTGAACATATCTATAAAATTCTGAAAAAATGGAAATGAGGTAAATATTTTACTCAGTTCAATTTTACAGGCTTGGACAAAATGGAGAGTGACAGTTTTAGGATATAGGTAGGCCTGTAGCTGGTCTAAATTATTAGGGCTTTGAGACAGGACTAGAAAAGAATTCCAGGGAAACAGAACAAGACTGGAAAAATAGCCAAGGTAGGACTGAAGCAGAGTTGAAGTCAGGCTGAGATGAGGAGCAGAGGGGACACAATCAAGAGGCAGAGGAGCACAGGACCAAGCTCAGAGTAAAGCAGAACAGGGCAGAGGGAAGGAACTAAGGTTAAATTGAAAGAGAAATGACTATCAAGCTAGAATAAAGGGAAGAAAGCCAACTTGCTGCCACTGTGGCTGGTTTCAGAAGACCCCATCTTTCTAGTAGCAGAGTAAGTCCTTTTTCACAGATGCCAGGGGACAGCAGTAATAAAATTAGGGGTGGGGCCACTGCTTAAATTGTAATAGATCAAACTGTAAATTCTCTATTATTTTTCTCTGTTTATGTACCATTTTTCTGATCTAGGTAACTACCCTCATTTATTTCCTATTTCTATGATCATATTACCATCTGAGTATCCTGAGAGCTTCTCTGGTAAGAAAAGGAATTTGTTGCCTATTAACACTGTCTGAGTTGTGTGCTGCAGTAGAAAATATATTAATCAATTAATTTGTCTAGATATCTGTGACAGTGAATGCTACATTTAGCTAGTTTGGGAAGGATTATTTAGAAATGAGAGACCAACATAGTCTCCAACACCTTCACACACAAGTGCTAATACATCCAAACGTGTTGGAAATTCTGAATTTCTAATTCTGAAAATACTAAAATGTGCAATATGTAGGCCCCCTAAATAAAGGTTTAAAGTTTTGCTCTGTGACAAATCTGATGTAAATGATGATGATTAGAAAATGGTCTTAAGTGACAGATTATAACAATTAACATCATCCTGCTGAAGACTGCTTGCATAGCTTAAATTCCCTAAGGCAGTAACAAACAGTGATGATTATTATTAAATAGACCCTCTCCAAATATACCTTTCCTATGCATTTGACGTTTTGGTGTTTGTTTTCATAATGGTTTTAACAGGCAGTACTACACATAGCAAAATGTCTTTTGGGAACCTTTGCATCATACCATACTAGCCATGACAAAGGAGGAGTAGAAGGTGTGTGGTCATTAAACATCGATGTGATGAAACTGGAATAGCAGATTTTGTTCAAGTTAGATCAAAAAGGAAAATATTGTAAACTGAAGATGCAAAAGTCATACAGGCACAATCATCTCTGATTTTCTATCTTTAAACCAGGAATGGGTTTAGCCAAAGGAATACAAAATATGTTTTGACAACCTTATAACTACATGGAATAAACTCAGTATTGTTAGTGCAGGCACTAGGAGATTACTCAAAATAATCTGCAGATACACACTGATGATTGAATCCCATCCAACCTTGTACACCCGGTTTCTTATTTTCATTGCACTGCTACTGTTTCGTAAGACTACTCATGTGGCAAGGAGCATTTTTGTGATTTTGAAAATGATCTGAACTGATAAATCTTACATGATTAAAAAATCTTATGCAAGTATTTTCATAGAAATCAAATGGCATGAGAAGAGTGTCATATACTGCATGGGAAAACATACTTAGCATCCTGCCAGTAGTTTTTTTCAAAGGGAACTTCAAAGCAGCACTACCTGATAGGACTGGAAGACACGTCAGGGTCATGGGCAGCCACCTGACCAATCACAGAGTTAATAGCAGCATTTTCATGCACTTCCAGTAGGTAAGTAGGTGATGAAAAGACTGGTGGCTCATCAGCATCGTCTACTACAATTTTTACCGTTGCTGTATCCTTGAATGGTCCTCCACTGATGAAGCGAGGATCAATATAAATGTTGGCTGCTTCTACCTTCAGAGAATAGGATTTTTTGGTCTCAAAGTCCAGTGGCTGTTAAGAATGACAAAGATAAATGTCTTTTACTAATGGCCACAGAGAAAGAACAAGTGAATATAGTGCTGATGGATGGAAGTTATGTGTATTTACGTACATTCAGTGAGTTTTAATGCAATCACTTCCCACTCCCAGAAATTCAACCTGTAAACTTTCAAGTCATATATTGATATCTGTTTATTAACCAGCCTCAGAAAAAACAAGTCTCTTTGTTTTCTTGCTTTTCACAAGAAATTTACCAAGATACTCTCTCTCATGAATTATACTATTACAATTACATATCAGACAAATACTACAGATTTGTTGGTGATGACATGACTTGCATATTAATCACGTACTTAATCACTGCTTTGTTAGTTGGAGATAAGAAAAGAATTATACTAGCTCCACAGGAATAAATATTTTATTACTTCCAGAACAATGTGAGAAATTCAAAGAAATAACAATTATTATTTGTTGGACATAAGAGGCATCATATGGAAAAATGTAGAGCTAATCATATAAGAAAGTGTTTCAATATTATTGCACTTCAGGTAGCTCTGCATTTCTGTTTATAGGGGTAAATGAGGCAGACATCTCTCAGGAATTTCTTAAAACTAGCAATTTCTATTTCTGTATCTTACTTCTTTTTTTTTTTTTTTTTTTTTCAGAGAGAGAAGCATGAAACTGATTACTTTATTCTATCAATATACCTGCCATGTCACCATTGTTTTTACTGTTTTACAGTTCCATATTAAAACATAAAAGATGAAAACACAGTGGGTTTAAAGGAATGAAATGCCAAATAAAAAACAAATCTGTGACACTTGAATATTAGAATTTTTCATTATAGGAGATTCAAGTTTGTGTCTTAAAGCACATCAGTAGATTCACTACATAATTCTCTTGTGTCTCACAACGATTCAAATTTCAAAGATGCAAATTGCCAAGCATTGGAAAGATATTAAGATTTGCATTACAATGTCCCAGGGATAAAAAGAAAAGGACATAGAAACTCTAAATCTGCAATGCAAATACCAGCAAGAGCACAAACAGGAACCTTCAGGAAATCTGTCAAAGCCTTCAATATGTATACTTTCAAATTTTGTTGATTTTTTTCAGGTATGAATCAAGCTCTAACGGGATTTGCTCTTTCTCACAAATTCTAGTAAACACGAGAAAACCTTGCTTCTTTAGCAGCTCTTAAATTAGTAAGCTTTTGTAATTATGAATGGTGATTTATAAATCAGCATATTCACAATTTGCCAATCATAGCTCCTGTATCATTTTTTCAACGGCTTTTCATGTACTTTACAGAAATGACAGTACCCCAATACATTTAGTCATGCTTAATCAGAATATCATATTGAAAATTTACTCTGCATTGTCTAAACTCCATGAATTTATGCTGGAGAAAATCTGTTGCTGAACAGCACCCTCCATACATCATCTACTGTAGCAGAACCAGAATGATTATTGCTGTCAAAATGAATATATGAAACAACATTTTGTTAGAGGCTCAGTTGTGAAATAAAGCCAAGGGAACTGGGGCAAAAGGCTAATTGCCTTAGTTTTCAAAGGAGGCCACAGCATACAATAAATAACAGTAAGAAAGATCAGGATTGTATATCATAATTTTCTCTTTAGGAAAACAGATCTAAATTTATGTAAATACACATAATTTTATTATAAATCTACAGGGCTGACAACCAAGAAACAGAAAATATAATCTTTTGACAGGGACCCTACCTGACCTCTTTAATCACAGGTACAAGTTGAATATTATTTACCCATACTCGCTGGATTCTTCTTGGGTTTTGTTTTGTTTTGGTTTGGTTTGGTTTGTTTTCCATTGGAATGTCATGTTTTAGGGGTTTATTTTGGGTTTTAGAGAAAACAAAGATTAATTTAGAGTGCTCTGTTATGTATTTAAAACCCTCTATGCCAGAGTTACAAATTATATTCGTATCCTTTTTCAGAACACAGCATGAGAATCAGCTCTCTCCTCCTTCCACAAAAAATGATGATAATTAAATCTGTAATTAATATTTCATTGACATTACTGGCCAAGTTTTGTTCTAGGTATGCTGTCTCTCTGCACATTTCTGTATATAATTGGGTGGTCCTTCTGTTGTGCACATTGCACATCAAGAATATATCTTGATGCACCTTCCATACATCAAGACTGTACAAACATAGAAAATGTAACAATTGCAGACTCCTTCAGGGCCTGAAATTGGCACTTCTCATATGAAACAGCACTGATCTGCTTGATAAGGTTCACTGACATCACTATTCATTGAGCAAAGAGAGTTCAGCATGAGAAAAGCTGGAAGACAGTCTCTCATACATCAGGTGATTAAATAATATGCCTCAAATTATTTTTTTTTCTGAATACTATTTTACCAGTCATACAGCAAATCAAATAATAGAGAAAAAGGTATCTGATTTTATGATTTTATGGAACAAACAAAGCATATCAATCTGCTCTTCTCCTTTGGAACCAAGAAAGCAAAACCAATCTGATTTGACCACATGGAAGCCCAGATAAGATTAACACATTCCCAGCACTGCAAATACTTCCATGGACGTCTCCCCAGTTGTCACCTAAATGGCAATTTTGAGGGACATGGCTAATACAACCCTTTTTTATCAGTTCACAGGCTTGACACCCCATCCATAGATAAAAGAATTCTTGGAAATCCAGCATTTTCTCATAAAGTAAAGTGTGGCTGGTTGTTTGTATGTAAAATAAACATTTATTATTTTTTTTAACAAAGATACCATTTACCTTTCTCACTCTAATAATGCCGTCTTGAGTCTGGGCGTCTGTAGTAATTTCAAATATATCCATCCCATCTCCTTCAATAATATCATAGGATGATTTCGCATTTTCTCCAATATCCAGGTCATTTGCTTTCACCCTTCCTATTGGCTCACCAAGAGCAACATCTTCCATTACTGAGAAGTGATACAGACCTTACAAATAAGAGGAAAAGACTAAATATTACACCTGTTTCCAGTATCTCTTGTGTGCTCTTCATTTGTTTATACTTCCCCAATGCAAACTCTTGAGATGTGCAGCTGATACAAACCACATTTACACAAGTTATTTACAGAAAGCAGCAAAACATGTTCCTCATATAGGAATATTCAGTTTACTATATGTGAATGTTCTTTTCATTACAGTAATAGCCTGCCTCTTTCTTGCAGGGATGCTTAGTGCTGGCAAACATCAATAAAAACCTACCTCCAACACTGGAAGTATGTAACTTTCTCTACTGCAGACACCACTGAACTTACCATTTTATTTATAGACATGCAGTTAGAGTTCAGCTATGAAACTTTGGCTTTCACTCTGTAGAAAAATGGTCTAATGCTTTAAAGATGCTTTATACAATTTCAGGTCTTTACTACTTTTTTATCCTTTAAATTTAATTTGGTTTTGTCTGTTTAACCCTTTCCAGCTTCCTTTTTGTGGTAAGAAACTAAATAGAAACATTGAAGGAAACTCCCCAAATATTTTTTTTAAAGGCGATAATAACTTTTCATAGCAATCATTACTGCATTTACTATTTGGTTGTAGGGTTAAAATAGAATCCACTAGAAAGTGCTATACAAATTGTCAAGTTTTTTATTTTCTGTAATACTTGCTTCAGACCTTCTGACCTAAGAAGTGTCAAAAATCTGCTTAGAACTTGCAATATATTATTTTAGGTAAATGTGTTTTTTTAAAAGAAAACTCGAAATACCAATTCTGTTATAATATCTCCCAGTTCTTACCAGTACTCTGAAAAACAGAAGACACGTGCATGCTTTACATCAAAAATTCTTTATGGAGTGCTTTTTTTTTTTTTACCTCTCACTAATTGACATTTATTGAAGCTACAGTTAATATGTGATCTAATCAATTGCAGTGCTACTTAGTAGTTAAAATAGTTAAAAGGTATTCAAGGTTAGTATCCAACACAAAATAGTTTTTTACAAAGGGTTCTGGACTTGTTCTTTTCTGTCCTCACAGTTGTTCCAAGGCAACAGGTGGTTTTTGTTGTTACATGTTGCTATTAGTTATCTAAACCCAAAATATTTTGGAATTGTTGCTTTAACCGTTTGTAGGCTGATTGCATTACCAACAGGAAACTGCGAGGAATTCACAAATACATATATTGGCTCTACATATAATCTGTCCCAAAGTGAATTTTTTTTGCTTTCATATTTCTAGGCTAAATTATTAGTGATAATTTGGAGATCATCAAGATTACTCAAGAATATTCATAATGGCTCACAAACAACGAGCAGCCAAAGCAATCAAGTGCCTCAGGAGACGAAATTATGTGTTCATAATTTATACTGCTTTGTGGTTTGAATCTCCAGACACAGTTGATTGCATTTTTAAGTTGGTATTTTTCTCTCAGATTTATTAAGATAATTTACAAAATGTTGTAAAAAAATATTATGATGCAGCTGAGTGTTTTACACAAATTGCTCTCAAGAATTATGAATTGTCCTGTCAAGAAGTCATAGTGCAGAGCTGACCAAAAATCCGCATTATGCATCTTTGAAAACCCTTGGCTTTCACAGGAGTGCACAGTTATTCTCAGTACAATCCTACGGTAAACTTCCAGGTAAAAAAATATCTGTGACTTACAAAATGCCTCTAAAATTATTTCAGAGATCATAGAAGTAGGGAAAGTTCATCTTTTTCATTTCTAAAACCCAGGAGGCTAACGCTCTTTGAAATCAAACCATAAATATACATTTCTGTCCTGCCTGGAAACAATAAACGATAAAACACACTGCTTTCTGAGTTCATTACAATTTACTGTGAAAGCAGCATGTATTACATCTTATGAATTCCTATTTCATTCTGCTTAGGCTCTATTGTAAGTTTGATCCTTTCTTATTTTCCTTTCCAAGCAAATGCCAACTGTGCTTCAACAGTGTAAAAAAAAATACATTAAAGACTTGATCAGCTCTTGTATAAGGCCAGAGTCATGACTAATCTGTAATGCTAGGCAGCATGCTATGAATGCTTAGTTTTAAAAGGCAGAATTTGCAATAACATCCAGTTGCAAGGTTTACTATGGCTCACCCTCATTAAATGCAGTGTACACATAATGCAAAGTTACAGTACATGCAGGTATTTTCTCACGAGGTTGCACAACGGTCAGTGTTGTGACAGGGTGGCTATTTCTAGGTGGCAGCTTGAATCCTGCACTGGAGTGCAATAGTTGTAACAGCTTCAAAGACAGCAACTTATTCTGTTGAAGGAAAACTAACCTACATTTTCCACAGAGGAAATATTTCAGGGATCTGCGATGCAGTTTTCCTCATGTTCCTGAGTCAGTGTGTCACTGTATCCAAACTACTGGAAAACAGATACGAGCAAACTGCACCGGGGAAGTACAGTTTCATCTCCATATGCATCCACTCCTGTGCTTCCTGCTGAGACCTCCGGCAAATGTACCAATTAGTACCAGTTGTGTTGCTGATTTTCTGATCAGCTTTTTTTCATACTGGCAGGCAAAAGCTTTTTGAGACAGAAAATGCTGATACAAATATAAAAGGCAGGTAAGCTGGCACAAGTAGATCTGTAGTCACTGACTTAGAGCTACAGTACATTGCAGGTGTAAAAGGCATGCCCCTCTGCATTCTGGTGATACACTTCAGCCACGAGTCTCAGCTACAGATGTTTACATTATTAGGGAAATTGTCATCATATGTTGGAAAACACTGCTACGTGAGTGCAAGCAATGCAATGTGATATGAAGTAAAAAATGTACGCCTTTCTTATGAGAGAAAACCTTTTACTGTGCATAGAGTGCTTATCTGTTAAAAAACACTATGATGAGGTAATAAAATACATATTTTGTAAATAAACTTTTACCACTGCAGATGTATTTTATATTTTTTCTCTATCTGTATGTGCATTTTCTAGACTATAGCAGAGGTTTTATCACATGCCAACTACTAGGACAAACCAATTTTACTCTTTATGTCTTCAGACAGGGCAAAAGGGGACTTCAAGTCATACATATGTGGAAAACAATTAATTTTACATTGGGTACATAAATACTTTGTTAGAAAAACATGCCTCTGATAAAGTAAAAATGATACAAAGTCTAGATGCAAACATTCTCCAACCCCAAACCAGGCTCTTAATACCTTACAACTTTAGTTTTTCAGAACAAGCTGGATAAAAATGTAGGTTACTTATAGTGCAATAGATTGTACCTGTTCCAAATAAAACCAATACAGTCATTACACTCTTCCCTCTTCTTTTTTCTTTTTGTCTTCATCTTTGAGACAGACTACCAAGCTTGTAGAGAATCTCAGCAGGATGCCAAATCATTTTAACCTAGCCCAGCAAGATATCCATTGGAACCACAGTAGTAAATATGGATTTTGAATTAAAGATCAACAATTATCTAGACTAAGGCTTATAGCCTTTATTTTCTTCACTATTACCTAATTAGTCAAACCTTTATTTCTTTTATCAGTTATATATGTCTTTTACCATTGGTGTCACTTGCCTGTGTGAGATGGAAGCATGTATAACAGCAACTAAAACTAGCACTTAGAAACAACTGCACTGAAAGCAAATAAATACATGTTAAAAAATCTCCAAGTCCTTTTGTGTGAATGTAAGAGGGGTAACAAGGAAGACAGAGAGCTGTGTGCACTGTTGTGGACATAAATCCCTCTTTCCTAAGCTCTTAATCAGACAGAGCACTATTAATCTTTCTCTAGTAGCAGCTACATATTTTTAAATTACACTATAAACCCAGGCAATATGATAATTAAAAGAAAAAAAAAAAAAACAAGCCACAAACCCCCCTACATTACTTTTTTATATAAGAGAACATGTAATACATGCAATAGCACTTACTCTGTGCAAACTTAGGAGGATTGTCATTAACGTCAGTGAGTGTAATTGTCACTGTTGTAGTTCCAGAGAGTCCACCCATATGTCCTCCCATGTCCTTTGCTTGGATGACCACAAAATATTCTTCTTTGGCTTCTCTGTCCATATTGGGAAGAGCTGTTTTAATTATAGCTACAATAAGGGGGGGAAAAAGTCAGACACAGACCAAATCCAGTTTTGCAAGTATTCCTATGGATATGTGTAAATATTTATATAAAAATTGAACTTCTAAACAGCCAGTTCAATTGCCTCTTAGTACCAAGGATAAAGAAGAATTTGAGATTCTCAGAAAAGTATATTCGAGGTCACTTACCTTTATTTATTTAAAAGTGCAATGAAATTGTGGTCCAAAAGCCAAGAATCAATCATACCTGTGATACATATTAATTTTTACATTTTCTTCCTGATAAACATTTTGGTTTCTGTCTTACCTCCAACAGAAATCTGTTGTTTACCCACAGAATTCACAACCAGAAGATGACAACGACATAATAAACTTAATCTGTAAGCACTGTTAACTGTATTTGTCAGATGTTTTCAAATATTTTAAACCCCAAACCATTACTTAATCAGCTCTTGTATATAATGCAGGCTACAGCTGTTCCCTTAAGTCCTAAACTGAGTGCCTAAACCTCTGCTGGAGAATGGCAGCATCTCCTTCTGTATGTCTTTCAGCATAGTCACCAGTACTGCAAACTCCTACAGTCACCTCACAGTCACCTCATTGTCCCTACTCAGGAGGGTCACTTGTTGGACAATCTCCTCAGTAAGCTGCTATAACCCACTTTATTAGGTTAGAAGTTTTTAAAGACAGAGAAGTAAAATGATCTGTAGTATATAAAATACTAAATGTCAGTGAGCTAGCAGGAAGGTATCTGCAAGGGACAGTCCAGTTAAATACGGGGCCAGATTCAGGCAAACCCCTAGAAACTTTATGGACATCTAATAGAAAAAAAAAAAAATTCTGTCCAAAAATTTCTCCACCTGTAATGTGATATTATATTGAAAACATTCAGTATGAGAAGTGCAATACTAAATGTTTAATGGTAGATTTCAATCATACTCATGACAGTCTAGTAATGTTCATTATAACAAAAAGATCATAATCAACTAAAGAACTCCCACTAGACCTAGGGAAAACAACTCTAAATATTAAAGTAAAACATGGCATTTATTTCCTTTTAATCCTGTTTTTGAATTCTATTTTTTTAAAAAATAATTTGTCTGTGAAGAGAGAACACGAAGTTCAAGTTATTGAATTATCTTAGTGGTTAAGCGAAGTGTAAGAGTGCTGGGGGGAACTGAACCACCATTGCAGCAGCTCCTTTAAACCATGGTGTTTGAGGGTTCTTATGAGGCATAAAGAAGAGCGCCTTGTACTTACAGAGTTGAAGGGCACAGTTTATGGGCAGACATTGACAGTGACTCACCAAGTCTTTGGAAGTCATTAAAAAAAAAAAAAGAAGGGAAGATTTCTATATTGTACTGTATATTTGTTAAGATGTGCATGTTGAATAGAGTGGCCAAGTTCACACTCTGAATCATACATATCTGTTACGGGGCCTGATCATACATTTCATTAGCTCTCAGACTGTATTTATTGGTTTTCTCCCCCCGCACCCCCCACCCCACCCCCCATTCTTTATTAAGTACTGTCAGGAGGGTTTGGATGTCAATCAATACTTACTGCAAATCCCTTAGTTTTGATTTCTCTATTGGGACTAACATAGCTATGGAGACTTCAAATAGCAATTTTTCTTTCACATGGGATAGTTTATATTAAATAAGCTTCTTAGATATGACACTGGCTGAAATGCCAAGATTGTCTATTCATGTACTTCTGGTGAATAAAGAAATGTTCCTATTCCTTATTATTAATAGAGATGCATTTTAGTAAATTTTAGAATCCATTTATCTTTAGTATTGTAACATTAGGAATCTGATCAGACCTTCTCTTCTTGGCTGAGCAAAGGACCAAGCTAAGAACAAGGGGGTGTAAGGAATTCCAATACAGCAATATGCTTGCTACATAAACTCCCAAACAACATAATATCAGTCTTGTAACCTACACTTTTGTAACTGATCACCATAAAATATTGTGTGTTGTTGTCTTACATATTTTATAAATATAATTCTGGATGAAAATGAAACCTCTGTTTTATGTCTGCAACTGCATAATCTCTTGCTCTCAAAGAACTGGATGCGTAATCAGTGATTTTTTCATTCCAGCATGGGGCAGGAGGGGTTAGGAGCAGCAAGGCCAGCTGCAGTGCAGTTAGAGGTGAGTTAGGAGCAGAGCACAGAAAAAAGGCAGGCAGGAGCTGTGACCTCCCCAACGAGGAGCCAGACTGCAAAGGGGCCAGTCAGGGTCCCTTTCAGATCCAGAGACAGTGGCCAGGCTGAGCCACAGAGTCTGACGGTCACCCAGCAAGTGCACAGCAAAAAGGTAGGTCTGAAACCAGGCCAGGAAACCCAGCCAGAGGGTCTGGAAGTGGGTCAGAACTGCTAAAGCACAAGACCAGCTGCAGATGTAGCACAGCTGGGGGCCAGCAGAAGAGCCTCAGCCCAAAAGCCGTTCCCAAGGACAAGGAGATACAGCCTCTGCATGAAGCTTTCTTCATGACAGCTCACATCAGCAAAGCAGTTGACCTTGAATGCAGCCAGCTACACTTCTAAACTTAACTGACTAAACTCCTTGAAGGAGGTTGTGCTCAGGACCCGACAAATCCAATGAAATCCAGTGCTTATAAAACCAATGAAGCAGCCTTGAAGTACAACATTTGTGTAATTCAACTATTCTATTCCATCTATAGGAGTGGACAGAAGTTATTCTGCAAAACATTGAAGAATATGCTTCTGTTGCATTTTTTAAATTAAAACAGGGAAACAGTAAAACTCAGAAGATAATAATAAACATTTATCAGATGTGATAGGTGCAAAATACATTCAGTAAAAGAGTAGGGTCATAGTTCCTCTGTAACAGCCTGGGTAAGGAAGGTAAATTATACTTACGTCTAAAAGCATTTGACAGTTGTGACTGGTTTGGACTGATTGGTTTACTAATTGGGAATAATAATGATGCATTCTGCAAATAATTCTATTGTTATAAATGAGATGACTCAAGAAAAGGATGCTAACATAAACTTAGTGTATAAGAATTCGGTCCACGAATTTTTTTTTATTATTATTTTTATTATTTTTTTTTCACTAACAGAGCTGATCCAAAGATCAGTGAAATATTTGAGTGGGTTTTGTGTTGTCTACTGTAGCTTTTCCTCCATTACTATTTTTTAAGCAGCTTCCCTTGCTTCTTTTTTATTTTCTTTTTTTAAAGCCTAATTTACAGATTTAAGTCTAGCCTACAGATGACTTGTATAAGATGCCACATTTTGTATCCAATTTCCTCCAAGAAAAGTTAATTATTTCAATAAAGTGATGATTTTTCCTAGGCATGTATTTTAATTTGTCTCTTAATGTATGGAACAGTCTAGCCCTTGTCTAAGGTTTGGAAGAGATCAGGAAGATTAAATACCTTAAAGAGCACCTAAATCAGAATTAGAGTTTCTGACTTTCAAGATGTGAAAAATTGGGGGGTGGTGATGGGGTGTGTGTGTGTCTCTCTCTCTGTCTGTATAAAGATACTAACACAACCTGTTATTTCAATAGTTTTATACATATTTCTATCTGCTGTCTCAGCCATAAACCATTTGCCCGATTAAAAAATAAAGTCAGGTTTCAATTTCAAACACGATAAAAAGCTAAAAAGACGTTTACTGTTTTAATTACTGTATGAGGAGCTGAAGATTTTTAAACACCAAATATAGCCAAATTACACAGGATGACTGTAACCACCAGCATTTCTGTATTCAGACTCTACAGAACAGAGGTCAGCAAAAGAGAAGTGTCGATATCTCTTAGGAGGCAAATTACTAAACATACAAAGTCTCCATCCTCACCTAAGTAATGTGATTGAGACAAAGACAGACTAAGAGAGTCATGCATAGAGAATTTCAAGGTTAACTATTTGTTCTTTTGCTTTATTGACCAGTTCTTAGGCTAGGCTCACAAGAAGTACTAAAATTTTCAATCTATTTTTAGAAAACAATTCAGGCTCACCAAATAATAATGCACATACAGTACACAGAACATTAACTCATTGAGCATTCCACCTGCTCTACTTCAATTCAACACAGAAACAAATCGAGAATAAAAACATAATCACGTTCAGCATGCTATGATGGATGAAAATGATATGTGCCAAACAGCAGAGTAGTTTAAAAGCGAGGGATGAGAATTACCGTAAACTAATGTAAGGTAGGTAGACGCTTGTTGGAAGATTGTATTCAGAGCAGTTATCAATGGCTTACTGTCAAAGTGGATAGATGGATGAAGTGGTTCATAGGGTTTGTTCTGCTTCTAGCATCATTCAATATTTCCTGAATGACGGAAGACAGGAAGAACTTATCAAGCCTGTCAGATGACAAAGTTGGGAGCCACTGCAAATGCTGGAAGAACAGGATTAGACTTCAAAACCATTTTTACAAATTGGATAGTCTAAAAAAGCAGGACGCAACTCAGTTTGGCAATTTAAAAGCATCTTGTGTGGGTGAAACAATTAACTTCACAATTACAATAGAGCAGATGACTCACAAGGCAGAAAAAAATGTGGAGTCAAAATGAGCAGAATATGAATCAACAGCGTTTTGCTGATAAAAATGTTCAGACATTTCCTGGTATATTAGCTAGTATGTTATAAGGAAAAACTGCGGAATAATCCTTCCAGTTCACTCATATTGATAAGGCTGGAATGGTGTATCCAGTTTTGAAAAAAAATGGTTCATATAGTTAGGGAGAGTATGAGGAAAGACTTTACAGCCAAATATGTAAGAATTACTGGGAGCTACTTTCCTTTTCCACTGGGGATAAGAGAAGTGATGGGCCTTAAATATAACCCACAAAACAGGTTTAAATTGCAGTGAGAGAGATTTCAGTTAAACAGCAGGGGAACACTTCCTAAAAGAGAAGGCAAGTGCAGACAGAAGGCTGCCTGTAAAATACGAAGTATTTCCATTACGGAAAGTTTTGAAGAACCTCTCAGAGAAATGTCTGTTGAGAATGAAAAGGGACAAACCCTGATCCATTGGGGGCAGGGGCACTCACTGCATTCTCACTTAAGGTCCCTTCCCTCCATATTATGCACGATAAGGCTTTATCTCTATGTACTCTAAAATATTTCACCAACCTTAGTCCTGGGAAAATATTCAGTGGCCATGTAGTACAACCACTGAACAGATACCTGCATCATAATCCAGCTATGGATCCTCTGACTGAAGCTGGAAGCATCAGGAAGCAGGTTGGAAGGTAAAGAAATCAAGGAGTAATCTATTTCTTCAATAAGGAAAACACCCCCAATATATGAAGTATTTTTTTTTTTTTTGGCTGAGTTGCTTTTCCTAAACAGCTATTGGTGTCACACTGCTCAATAGCAAATAAAACAGCTGCAGAATGGGATTTATTTTTACAGTGGTCCTAAATGTACACACTGAGCAATTTGCACAATCTGCCTCACAACTTGATGCAGTTAAAATGCACCCCTGTGGACTACTTTCAAAAACCTATTTAGAAGAATATACACTGTCTCACACTGAAAAAGATCAGGGGAAAAGAAACAATGTCAGAGGCTACAGCTGATGAAGAGAAAGAAGAGAAGCAAGAGGAACAATAGAAATGAGGATCTGTTTTTCACTTTTTACTTTCCTCTCCATTATTTTAAGGATCTCTTTATGCTAACACTGTAGGACTACACATAATAATAATTGAGAACATGGAACAAAACCAAGCAATCGTTATGCAAAATTGGAATCTGGCCCTGAAAAGCCTTTCTTAAGCATCTCATTCATCTCACACATTTTGATGAAGACTTCCTGCTATTTCAGCTTGCCTACTTTGGAACTTTCCTTTCTTCATTTTGGAAGAGCTAAGTAATTGCTTGGATCTTCCTTCTGTGCTAAAATCTTGGTGGAGATTCTTATTAAATGTAAAAGTCATTTAGGACCCAAACTCCTGAAAAATCAGTCCTGTAATTTCTTCAGAGAGCTGTGAAGTGCATTCTTTGTATTCCCATGAAGAACACTGACTTCAGTGACGTTTTAGCAGTCCATAAAAAAGTTTCACTTGGAGATCTGTGGAAAACCTGTACCATAACTCCCAACAAAATAATAGATCGCAACCAACTTTACTGAAAATTAAAAACAAATAAATCTAGTACTTTGATGATGTGATACAAGAATACTGATCCACTTTTTTAATGCATAAAAGTTGTATTTAAAAAAAATAAAAAATATCAAATACACTTATTTCTTACATAGTTCTAATGCCTTAAGATTTTTATTTTAGCAAGACAAGAAAAACATCTGCAGTCTCTAGCAAAATCAGCTACCTTCCTGGAAAAATTATCAATTACAGGAGTTGTCTGAACTACATTCAGATGTAGATACGTTTCAAATCTAAGACATTAGCCACAGTAAAAGTAATTACTAGGTAAGGAATTAAATATTATGTTATACGATTTTATGTGGAGTGATTCTGTGCCTTTTTTTTATTTTTAATCGTACATACTTTATTACCATATATATTTTAATAAAGTTAATGGGGAAAATGCCTTTCTGTTAAACTGAGAGATGAAGGTTGAATATTGTTTTATTCATTCTCTTGTTTCTTGTTCAGCCTATAGCCTATTGTATTTTCCTTTTCAGCCCATATTACTTCTATTTTTCTGTATTCTGATCTTACTTTCATTCTGAAGTAGACCTTGCAAGTTTGCCATTGTGCATAAATTAACACTACCTACCTTTCACTATATATATTCTACTTGAATATCATATAGGATATGACTGGATAACACCTACTGAAATACTGCCTTTTTAATTCAGATGAACTTGTATCATGTTTTATAGTATAGGTAAAAGCTTTGATCTGTACTTACCAGCCAGTCCCTTTTCCTTGGGACCAAGTTTGACTGGCACTGTGAAAGGATCACTGTCACCAACTGACAATGAATGCAGCGAATAAACGTTCTGCACTGCATTTATGAGCTTGTTTCCTTAGGACTTTATTTGTAATGATCCTCTAATTCCTATAATTATAGTAGACACTTTACAGAATTGGAATCTTTTTCTGATACTTTCCCAATCTAGCTGTGTAGTTCAAACTCCTTTCTCTAATTCAGTCTCCTGAAGCACAACATTATTTAGATATATAGTCCCTGTTTTCCTACCCAGCATGAGTAAAATGGTTAAGTCCGAACTATCTCACTAGCTTTCTAAAACATTAGAGGTATTGCTCTGAACTGCAAGAAGTATGTGTGATATCAGCTTTTTTGTTACTACTATTATTAGATAAACTCTAGAAGCAGAAATCACTTTTTTCAAATGCCAGTCTCTCTTGATCTTAAGCCACTCATCTTTGCCTTACACAGAACATCATAACTGTTTTCAAATGTCTCTGCAGTGATTTTAAACTTCCTTATTAAACAGAAAAGACAGCTCTTACTGTTCCTGAAGGACCCAACCCTACATACCTTATCCATAACAGTTGCACTTTATATTTCTAAATAAAAAGCAGGCACTATAGGACTGAACTTCAGGTCTGCTGTGCTAGCGGTTTGCCAGTACAACTCACTCTCTTAATGGGCTGTCACCAAGACAACTCTCAGAATCACCAAAAAAATCTCTGTACAAACACCTTAACACAACTCCTTAGGTTGCACAGTATACTTGGTACAGAATGTCAAGAAAAGGCTTATACTAGTTTGAAAACATATTGTATTTTCAGCATTGAGCCTAAGTGCACGCAATGCTGTCAAGACAGATCTGAGGGTGCTGTAGTGGAAGTGTCCACGTGTAAACTCCAGAAATCAGTGTAAACTCCATAAATCCTTGCATGTGCTGGAGCCGATCCTGCTTCTTGGGAATGTTGCTGTCTGGGCTGCACGGACCTACTTTCTGCATGCTGCTGCACACACCTGCCTTCTCTAGGAAACGGGCTCCTACACATCACTTGCTAAGACATCTACCCATCCCAGTTCATGCCTCTTAAAATTATTTCAGTTAAAATTTAGTTAACTTTAAATCTGTAGTAGTTAGCAAGGATATCACAGCAGAACTAGTACGTAAAATGAGCTAGAAAGCAGCAGCTCAATCCAGGCTCGGACTAATGTCAAACAAGTTCTTTCTCCACACTAATCCCATGAGGGTTTAAATCTAAACTGTTTAGAAACTGAACTGTTTAGAAAGGCTCTGTTGAACACAAGTTCGTTCTGTTCCTAGCATCTCATTACTTCCCCCTTACAGTTCCAGATTACTTCCTCTATCAAAACTGTTTTCCCGTCTCTCTCTAGTTTGAAAACGCTACTTAGTCATTTTACCATGAGTAATTACAGAAATAGTCCCTGTGCCTCTCTTGTTAACACTTCTCAAATATTTGTGCAGTGATTTCATACCCTGCTTTAATCACCTCTTAATCCAGTTTAAACAAATTAAGTTCAATCAAACTTCCATTATAAGTAATATTCTCTCACCTTAGCTACCCTGCTTTGAACTTTCTTCAGTATTTCAGCAGTCTTTCTTATGATGAGGGGTCTCCTGAATACTACATGCAGTATTTTGAGGGCAGCTTGTGCTATCATTGATATGTACCACTACTAACAAACTGGACATTAACAACCAGATGGAAGAAATAGTCTGAAACATCACAAAAATAGGTGTAACTCGGAAGTTGCTGTCATATATCCTCTTGTTACCTTACTTGTTTTTATTTTGCTGGACTGTATGTCAAGGTATAGATGAAGGAAGATAATAAAGGAAGCGAATTAAAAGAAAAGATTCAGACCTGACTTCTGCTGAATGCTGTTCTCATTCCGCCTAGGCCTACTTATTTATGTTCTGATTTCAGAACCACAGGTTCAACACTGTGGTCCAGAGAGGGCCATATACTAAATCATTAATAGCTCTGTTGATTAAAGCATATGCACTTTCACCTGAAAGTAAAAGCTAGGTATATGGGGTGGATGGGTGGGTGGGTGTGAAAGAAAAAAAAATAATATTCATTCTCTAAAGAAATATCCACATTCTATTAGGAGAGTTTTTATTTTCTAGGTCTCCTGTTCCAAGCTGTACTAACTTGAACTTTGGCTTTGTACCAAATGACTATATCCAAGATGGCAGCACTTAAAATCTATTCTTTTTCATATATAGTAAAGGTTTTTGCTTGAATAATGCAATGCGTTTTTCATTGCAGTAGGGCATTTGGCGTAATTTGCCTTCTTCATATAACTATGTTTCAGGTATGTGTAGGATTGACATTATTTATGTTCATGTGAAACGTAAATAAGTCAGAAACAGCTGACAATGTATTTTCTTTGCCATTCCTATATTGTAGAACACCATGTCACTTTATATTATGTTCCATTATGATAAATTCATTTTTAAACTGAGAGTCATGATCTATATTAGATCTTGAAAAACTTAAAAGAAAGAAGTGTACTTTAGCTACTTCTAGAAGTCTTAAGGAACCCCATTCCCCAGCACTGTGGTTGTCATTATTTAGATTATAAGAGAATACATACAATATATACAACATATAAAGCCTTTACAAATAACACACACTAGTCAGGGTATGTGACTTCAGTTAGTCAGATGTAACTATAATGATTTATGGAATACATTTTAGTTCACCATGAGTTTCATTACTAATCTGATCTCATCATGTTGTAAGTTTAGTGTCTTGTAGAAAAAAACCTGAATCTGTATCTTTGTAATGTATTATTTATATTTACTCTCTATCCAACAAAACCCGTAGCTATATGAAAATTCATCTACAAAAAGTGAAAATTATTCAGAACAAGCCATCAAAAAAGCATTTACCCTAAGTCAATTCAGAGCACTGAATGAAAAATAACTTCTGAATTACCTTCTTTCATGTATCTATAACTCACACAGAAGAACTTGCGTACTGGAATTACAGAAGTATATGCATTTTTCATCTAAGGTAATGGAAAATTATTGTTTTATGGGTCACTTACCAATACTTGCCTCTGTGCACCCAGTATTATAGAATTGTTTCAGCAAGGAGGTTGAGAGTAAAGTCGGAGTTTCAACCAAGACTGTGATTCAGATAAGAACTACACATAGTTAATGTCAAATAGGTAGGAACAAAAAAGCAGAATGTAAGCAACTGCTTTCCTCACATTTACCCTCAGGTGTAGCAACTCTTTCTACCACAGGAGCGAAGCCATATCCTACACCTTTGCTCCCTCTGTTTATTCAGAGTACTACAGAAAAAAAGAGGAATTGGGAGGCATGATTTGGCTTATTCCTGATGGTGAGCTCTCAGCATACCATTAAAACTAAGCAGCAAGGTCAGACAATCTTTAGTCTGAGCCAGGAAATGAAAAGTTATAGTCAGTACAGCTTATCTATGGCTGCCCTGGTGCTGGCACCTGCACAGATCCAAATCTGATCTTAACTCCTAATAGACAAAGCTAATGAAAGGCCAGGCACCTAGAAAAATAGTAACTAGATGAGCTCTAAGTAACTATACTTTTGATAACATTTGATACACTCCCATGAATGGCATAAAATCACAGAATCACACAGAACGGTCAGGGTTGGAAGGCACCTCTGGAGATCATCTAGCCCAACCCCTGCTAAAGCAGGGTCACCTACAGCAGGCTGCACAGAGTCGTGTCCAGGTGGATTTTGAACGTCTCCAGAGAAAGAGACCCCACAGCCTCCCCGGGCAGCCTGTGCCAGGGCTCTGTCACCCTCAGGGTAAAGAAGTTCTTCCTCATGTTCAGCTGGAACTTCCCGTGGTGCAGTTTGTGCCCGTTGCCCCTTGTCCTGCCACTGGGTACCAGTGAAAAGACCCTGGCCCCATTCTCTGCATGCATTGGTAAGACCTGCTCTCAGTCTTCTCCAGGCTAAACAGGCCCGGCTCTCCCAGCCTTTCCTCATAAGGGAGATGCTCCAGTCCCCTCATCACCTTCACAGCCCTCCACTTGCCCCTCCCCAGCAGTTCCCTGTCTCTCCTGAACTGGGGAGCCCAGCACTGGACACAGCGCTCCAGGTGCAGCCTCACCAGGGCAGAGCAGAGGCGCAGGATCACCTCCCTGCACCTGCTGGCCACGGTCCCCCTCATGCACCCCAGGATCCCACTGGCCTCCTTGGCCACCCGGGCACACTGCTGGCCCAGGGGCAACTTGCTGTCCCCCAGCAGTCCCAGGTCCCTCTCCGCAGAGCTGCCCCCCAGCAGGTCAGCTCCTAGTCTGTGATGGTGGAGGGGGCTGCTCCTTCCTAAAATGTTTACATTCAGAAGTGGATCGGTTTAACACAGTCCAGCTCTTAAAACAGTTGATTCCATTTGGGGAAAGACACAATTCTAGACACAATATCTGCATTCAGAAACAATGATGTTTCAAGTGAATTAGAAAGGTTTTCAACTTAGCAGAGACACTAACGAAATGTAATCACATAGAAAATGTAGCTGTACACACACCCACATCTCTCCCCCTTCCCTTACCAAAAAAAACCCAAAAAACAACCAACCCCCCCCCTCCAAAAAAAACCCAAAAAAACCCCCAACCCAAATCTAACAAAACACCCCAAACTGCAAATATACTCCAAACCCTAAAATATCTTCCACACTTGGAGGATCATCTTCAGTTTTGATTTCTTTTGGATAACATGCTGCTATACCTTGCTGTGCTGCTTGAATCTGTACAGTGTCATAATAGTATCCATCCCACATGAAAACTTCTGAATGTGTAAGATAATGTGCTTTCCCAGCCTAGTTACTAAGAGTTGTGATGGTTCACATTGCTAAAGTTGGATAAACATAGAGAAACAATCAAACATCTACATACTTTCTATTTGCTTTGGACATTTTCTTGTAAAAATGTCCACCATATCTGCCCACAGCAACAGCACTACTATCCAAACTGTAGAGCAGCTAAACTAGTGTGCATGTTTTATGCATCACTACCTCTAAAAGGTAAAACATACAGTGCCACAAGCTACTGCAAAATTGTAGCTATCTTAGCATAATACTATTGGTGTTTTGAGACTGTGTGTAACAACCCATAAACCTCTGTCTGGTATGTAATAAACATTATTACACCCCTGCTCCAAAATTCTGGTATTACGAAGAAAATATGCCGCATAGTTCCTTACGTTTTTTGAAATCAACACTCCTTTTTTGAAGAACAACTACAAGGCTGCTGGATTTAGAGCGATCTTTTTCACCCTGTATAATATGCAGCTGCAGTTTCTACATGACTACCTGCATCTGGTTTGCTTAATGACTACACTTCTATGTATATTTATTGTTTACATATCCTAAACAAATGTATGCTGCAGGGCTCTACACAACCGAACATTTAGTACGAAGAAGATTTCTCTAAGTGAAGGAAGACACATCTGAGGCAAAAGAACAACTTCTGCAAATTTTAAAACACTACAAGCAATGGATAGGTCTGTCTAATATCATAGGAATGACTGCATACTCAGGAGGCAACACACTATTTCTGGGTGGCTGTAAGAGTACTATGGTATTTACACTACAGATGAAGGCCATTACAAAAAGATGGCAAAGAAACAGAGGATGGCCTCAGTACTTAAACTCATCCAGTTGCAATGACTTAGAGAAGAACCAAACTGATGTCCTCCATACTTCTAGAAAAATGGGGAATGTGAAACCGCTGACACGTTCAGAAGTAGCTCCATAATATGAAGCCACTTACTCAGGGACTCTGGCAAAGCCACAGTTGCATTCTTTATGATTGAATTTCTGTTAGAAACCATCATAACTTTCAAGGTAACTGAACTGCTACTCAAAGGAATATTTGTAACTGGAAATGAAGCTAGAGAGGGAATTCAATGCTAGTCAAACACGAGAAAAATCAGGATTTTCGGGTTCACCAAAAAACTTTGGAGTTTTTTCTGGCTTTCATGATAATGGAAATCACTTTCCTAGGTGATGAATAGTTACTTCAGTGGATTAAGCATAAGGTGTTAATGCAATACAAATAATAAACCTGAGTAAAATGAGACTTTTTTTTTTTTTTACATTTGAAATATTTTTGAAGCTGTTTTTGTGTGAAAGAAGTGAAAAATCTGTGTAGATTCAGCTCCTCTGTGAAAGCTGATGTGTTCCCATGCTAAAGCACTAACTGCCCCTGGTAGTGAAAAAGAGCCTTCAGCTAATCCCCCTCTAATTGAGACAGCTAACTCAAGTCATTATTTCATGCAATAATTTGCAATATTAAAGAAAACCAAATCACATATTTTGATACTTGATTGTCAGGGGTCTATTCAGAGTTTTATTTTCACATGACTTGTGACAAATCAGCCAGCACGAACTAAGGAGCTTCATTAATAACACTCTTGACATACTTATTTTTGAAAGAAGCTACTGTTTTTCCATTGCGCTGTGCAGAATTATTCTTTGCAAAATTCTGTTTTACAAGCAGCATAAAATAAAATACTGAATCGCATTCTAGAGATTGTTTACACGTTGAGGATAGCTGTCTTTCTATCAGAAGAAAATACTTTACAGGATTAATCCATTAATCTATTAAAATTTGTTGACTTACACTGTTACCTAAAGTCCATGCAAATCCGGACACTTCTAGGAAAGGGAAATAATTTTTCCCACACAATCTCACCAGAAAGAGTTACAGAACTTCTGGACTTCAAAGAGTCTAAGAGTACTCTGTTTAATATTGGAAGAAAATTTAGCACAGTTGATCTACCAAAAGCATCCTTTAATAATTTCTCCTAACATTTATTTAATAATTCTGTTAATCTGCACGAGGAAAAGAATTTGTTCTCCTGCTTTACTCCTTTGTGGTCATATATGTTCATGTGTGTTTTTTATGTTTTAAAATTAGTTATAGTTTTCTTCTCCTTAGAAGATCACAGCTGCTTGACTCACAGTGATTAAAACCAGCTTCTAGTAACAGGTGAAAGAATATAAGAAATAATATCAAATCACTTAAAAAAACCCCACTTCTCAGACATAACTAAATGAATTTGTTGTAAGTACGACACATGTACAGAAAAGAACAAGAAATGGATTTATTGGCATTTCTTTCAGATGACTTTCAAGACTTTAAAACCACTGAGAAATAAAGTCATCCTAAATGCATACTAATAAAACTTCATACCAACACTCAGTATCGTGTTCTTTCTTTCCCTCATCCACTCAATCAAGCAAGAAAAAAGCATTTTTAATGAAAACACACAATATATTCACAAAAATACCCAAGCTAAACTGTACTTTAACTGGAAATACCATAGTCTCATATTGAAAAGCATGTTATGCTCATTAATTCCCTCATGCCAAGTCTTTCAATCCCTAATCAGTCACAAGCCACATGGCACTTTCGCTACCTTTGCTTTTGCTTCAGTAGTTTCTGTAATATTAGCATCACCATTACTTACATTATCATTAATACAGATTTTTCTTTGTCTTTTCAATGATCAGACTCTGATGGAATACAAGTGAGACACATGTTATAACTTGGTTACATCATACATCTACTTACGCTCCCTGTTTAAGTATATTATATGAAACAGGTAAGAGGCACAGTCACTTGTGTAAGTATAGCCCAGGGATTCATGGTCAGAGTCACCCACCTGTATGCGGCTCAATAGAAAAGTAAGGCTGTCCTTCCAGAATGCTATAAACCAGCTTGGCACTGTTTCCATAAACTGGATCATCTGCATCTGTAGCTGTTACTTTAGTAACAAAGGTGCCTAAGTTAAAAAAATATACACAATTAATGTTTACACACTTACTTGAAATTTGCATAACAAAAAATAATTTGAAACAAATATTAATTTCCTTGTGAGTTGTATGACAATAATAAAAGAAGACAAAACATTAACAACTTAAAATATCACTTTTGAACACAAAGGAAATGTTTTTCAAGATGATATATGCCAGTAGAGTGAATGTCCGGGTTAAAAAAACCACACCTTTTTAGTAGCTGTATTATTTAAAGTTTCTTTGTAGAATGCATTTAAAGCTACCTGATAAATCTCTGTAGACTTCAAGCATTTGCAAAGGAGTCATATCAAAGGGATGTGAAATACAAGGTTAATAATACAATATAATATGTTGCATTTAAGATTTGCAAAATCACATTTGAAAGAACCTTGACAAGTTACAAAGACCACGTAGAAAAGCAATAATAAAAAGGCTTCTTTTTTCTTCTCTTGGCTTGCAGCCATAATAATGGTTTGATGTGGCCACAGTGACAGAGGTAGGACAACATCTATTGTCTCTGAAATGAGTCTCTGCCACTGAGGAGGCCATTGTCTAGCCAGAGTTATAAATCCCATACTCTGACTAAAAAAATAGAAGAAAAAAAAAAAAAAGGAAATTGCCCTTTTTATTTCTTAGGCAACATTGCACTTGCCATTTCTGTAAGAAGCAAAATCAAATGAAACTCAGTCAGTTACATTAAGCTTGCTACAGAGACTTTTTTTCCCCCTAAAAATATAATGATGACATTAATTAGGCTAACAATAAAGACAATATCTATGAGGGAGAGAAAGCAAGAGTAAGAGAGAGGTTAAGGGCTGAATTATGTTTCTTATGTTCAGGAAGGAAAAGAATTATAGCACTCACCAAAATATCACCCTTTCTGGGTGTGCTAATAAAAATAGCCTCCTCTTCTTTCTCATACTTTGTGTGCTGTTGAATCCAAATTACATGTCACTTCAGGACAGAAACAATAAACTAAAGGGAGAGGAGATCCCTTTGGCATGTCCTTGCATTGCACTTGCTGTTCGTTCTCTGTAGGGCACATTGCTGCTACAGCTTTGGGCAGTTTTGTTCTTTACACTACACATAAATTATTTAAAATGTGTGCATGTTTAGAGATAACGTGCATATCACTCAATAGCTTCCATTTCACCCTTTCCCACCTGGCCACTTCAAACATCAGGGCAAGACACAGGGCTAGCAAAATGCTGGATTGTCTAGAGGGATGGAGAAACCTCACTTATAGAGTGGAAGTTCTGCAGCGCCTGAAGTTGTGGCAGGTTTGGTTCATGGGAATAATGGGATTATTCCCCGGGAAGGGAATACAGCTTGCAGAAACACATGTCACTAGAGAAAAAAATGCCAATGTCGTGTACTGGTAATTAATTTTGGCTACCACTGTGAATTTATCTATTCTTAGAGGGGGGTGACATCAATGAAGGGAAGCAGATCAGCTGGCCGTTACACAGGCTCTACCATGGCCTCATCTGGAAGGAAAAATGCCCCACCAGCATCCCTCCTGCTGCTCGGCAGGGTCCAGAAGAATCCACGTGGCCTGCAGCTGATGCATACAACACGGAAAAGGAATCCAATGCTGATGAATATTATGTTGCATCTATCTTTGGCAGATGCTTGCTAACCTGTTTCTGTAAGCATGTACTGTTCATGTTTTTAAGCTTAACTGGTTTTGATGTTGAAAGGTGATCTTATACCTAACATTCAATATAATAACCTTTAACCTGCCACTGGGCTTGAGAAACAGACTTTATCCTCAACTTGATGGTTGGTTTGTAAGGAATTAACATCAGAAATTTGTTGTCTAACCAATTCCAAATTTTGCTGTACATGCAGACACTAATAGGCAATGCCTGGTAGCTTTGAATGAAAACGATAAAGGGGATAGATGACACAAATGTGGCCCCCAGCCCTGTAGCTAGCACAGCAGCCTCAACCTATAGATGATATCCTGAATGACCTCCTTCACACAGAGATGAATGAAAACAGTAACAGGGAAACAACCACGAGACGAGGCATACTCAGAGGCCATGGCATAGGCTACAGCGAATAAAATAGGGAGCAATGACAAGGAAGTATGCAGGAAGCTTGAATTTGGATGATGCAAGAGCAGAGGATCAAAAGGACCTTTTGTGGCTTGCCCACAGTAGTTACAAAGCCTGAAAAGTAGTAGCTGTTAGAATTGTCGCACATATTTAAGGTTTTTTTGGCTCACTTTCTGTAACTTACAACAGTTACAAGTTCTCTGTTACGATGTTCCTACAGAAAGCAATCTCTTAGCCAAGCTGTATCTCCCCTCTCACAGGATTCAGGCTACTGCCCCACCATCCCAGCAGGACATTCCCTGCAGTTCACAGCTGCTGTCCCATGCATGATAACAAATATGAACGTAGAGGACAGTGCTTTCTTCAGCTAGATTCAAACTGCAATAGCAGGAGCTGTACTAGGTTTCCATGGATGCTATCATAAATCTTCTCTTTTAGAAGATTACAAAACAAAAGAGGTTTGCGCAGAATATCATACAATAGGACAGGGCTGCAATAAAATAAGGCTCATCACAGAACAGTGAAAATTTTTGTAAAAGTATTTTATCTAGGCTGTTTCATTTTGTTTCCATGATATAATTTATACACAAAAGAAAATAAAGAAGTTATTTAAAAATAAGTTAAAGAAGTGTTGACTTCTTTGAGATTGTGTTTGATTTGCCTAGTTGGCTCTCATTTCAAAGGACTTCAGAAATAATTATATTGCTTGTTTAGAAAGATTTGATATATAATGCCTATCGTTTTCTTATTTCACTTGAGAATTTTGAAGAATTTTATAGATATTTATTTCAAGTTTTCAAAACTTAAATGGGTATGTTGATTCTTTGATAAAAGTATCCTTTATCCCAAGTGTTCATTAGATACTGAAGTTGAATACACCATAGTAAGAAGAGGCAATCTGTCTAACATTGCTTCCAATCCTAATGCTCAGCTCTCAATATTTATTTCTTATGATATAAAATAATTTAATTGCTTATTGAGGTCCCAAGTTTATCTGAAATTTATACATACATTAAAAAACCAGACATAATAGTTACTATTCCCATTCACTGTTTATATACACAAAACAGGGGAGGCACGTGACATACCCTTCTTTTTTTCCCCCTTACATGACTATAATCTCACATAATAAAACTAATGAAGGGAACAAAAAAATAAGATATTCTCCCAGCCCTTAGAAATCTTACACTGCCAGTCTCTGCCACTTAGCACTTCATTTCTGTCATACACGATTCTGAGGTCACTACAATTCAGCAATTTGCTCCCTAAAACCTTATTGATGAAAATTATTTATGAAATATGCAAGCAATCATGAAACAGAAAGCAAATAAATTACTTCCACTATTGAAATTAGTTAAGGGTTTACATAGTTTAAATTTTATCTCCTTTAATTTCTTGGGGTTTTTTTTTGTGTGTTACGCCTTGAATCAAATCTTCTGCAGGTGTGAAACATGCCACATTAATATGTTCACATTGGCAATAAGAAGTATGTCAGAGAGCAAGCTGTCCCCTCTGCAGCTGTGGATGGCATTGCTACACCAGTGCTGCTCTGGTTCCCCTGCAAGAAGGTAATGGTCCAGAAGAAGTGGCAACCTGCCCCACTCCCACAAGTGACAGAACCCTATCCACCTAAGCTTTGGAGATCTGGAGAACTAAGGGTGAAAAATAATGCAGAAAAAAGGAACTCAGAGCCACCATGGCTGATACTTAGACAATCTCCCGAACACAGCAGAACTCTCTGTGCTTTGGTCTAGAGCTTTGAATTATTGATATTTAAGCAGGATTTTACTCCACTACAGACTCTGCAGTTATAAACCGCGTGTACATAAATATTTTTACATGCATAATGTGTTTAAAGTTTTAAAAATAAAATTACTGATTGAAAAAACAGTAAGAATGTAGGGAAGAGCATTTATTAAGTAAATGCTTTTTGAGAAACAACATTCTGGGTTCTACCCAACAAAAAAACAGCTAAGGTTTCTGTTTGTGTTTAATTTTGACTGCATTTGGCTTGTGTTTGTTTCTTTGTCAATGCTACAACAAACTCATTTAGCTAGAGACTATAAATTTGAAATGGTGCCATTTTTACAAGAAAGCCACTATTATAGTCCAAGTCACTGTTGTCCTAATTACAATAATATAGCAGTTTTATATAATCTGGCCCAACAACATAATCACTGTTTCTTTTTTAATTTATGTTCCTAATATTTCCTTATGTAAAACAAAACCATCTTTTCAATAGATGAGGCAAATTTTAAGATGTTCTGTTAAAAAAACGTGCTGCATTTTTTTCGGAGGTACACTTTTGCGATGCTAATGACCCTGCGATTAAACACGGACTGCGAAGAGATTCAACAGATTTTAATTAATGAATACTTCTAATGTGATTTCACCATTAACCATTGCTGATTGTTTTAGTGTCAGGTTTCATAGTTTCTCTTTGCAACAGGCTAGCAATCAGAGAAGCAATTAGCAATAAAAGTATTTTTATATGGCTAGGTAAGAAAGCCTGCATTTGCTGGCAAACTGAGATTAAAAGCTATCATAAAAATAAGATGTGTGTGCTCAGCTAGTGCTCTTCTGTTGTTTTGGCTGTGTTTTTATGTGCAAGTCAGGGTACAAATTCTGCACATTAGTCAGAAAGAAAAATGCATATGCTGCCACAGGGAGTCGGAAAGCAAATTTTTTGGTGTGGCAGTGAAATGTGTGTTCTGGGAAAAAAGAAAGAAAAAAACAACCAAAAATTCAACAATAAAACGCCCAAACTTGTATGTTCTAGAGGAGGTAACGCATAGCTGTTGCCAGAAATTTACATGAATCCATATTCAATGAAGCAACCATTTTGTTGAAAGATTGTAATGGCTGGTAAAAATAAAAAAATGTGACCATAATGCAATATAGTGGGACCATGTTTTCTCATTTGCCCAGGGACTTCGGCATTTTTTTTCCTTTTCTGATGCCCTTTTTGGTCTCACTCACTCTTTCCTCCTCTTCCCAAACCCTGACAGGCTGAAATCTCCATCCCATTCAGAAGATCTGATAACCAGTCTGACAGGGCATTAAGAGTATATATGCATGAAAAAGATCTACCATTATTTACAAACTGGTTTGTTTTTCTAAAAGAATCACTGCGCTTCACATCTCCAGCTAGATTTTGAGTTTGGCTGATAGTAGCCCTGCAGTCAGTAGCGGTCACAGCAAAGCATTGTTTGCATTCAGCAGGTCAGATAAGCATTCTTTCCAAAATGAAGCCTTTTCTTCACTGTCCTTCTTTGCTATAATCTCACAGGTAGCATGACAGTTGTTGTCATGGTAACAATTTTTTATTGAATAAAACTGCAATAATCTCATAAAAACCTGTATAACTTCTTGACATGTAAATTATTACTGCCTCAAAGCTTAAGAAACTTATTCTTATTTGTTTTTCATTGTTGCTGATTTTTAAAATACAAAAACATAGTTTTAAGCCTTATCATCTCAGATTATTCTACACGAGACTATTTCTAAACCAAAAATCTATGAATTAGAGATTTCACTAACCAAATAAACAAATCTTATATGGAATAGAAATCCTTGTAATGCACTTCAGGACTTCCTAATACGTGTAAAATGCACACATAAAATATTATCATTGGCATTTTAAATTGCATAGCTTGGTGTCTATGCAGATGCATATATGTGGGTATGTTATATGAGTAGTTTAGCGTTCTTTGCAGATCATACATAATTTCACTCCTAACTTCTACACTAGTACTTGACTATATTTTTGTTATTATTAATAGCTACATTATTGCCAAAGTTCTGAAAACAAAATATGTGGATCAGGTCTCATAAGTCAAGAAAGTCCTCTCCCCAAAGACTCCAAGAGGCAAGAACCAGGGCAGACAAATGCAGGCAGACAACTGAAGAGAGACAGGGAGATGACAAGAGGATGTAAATCGTCCTGGGAAGCCATGCTGTCAGCAGGCAGTGGTGCTGCGGCCTGACCTACCTGCTGTCAGGTTAGCACACCTTCCCCACAGCACCTACAGCACATAGGCATCACGGAAGAGTTTTAAGGACTGCTTTGAGAACAGATGACAGTAGTCTTGTGTAGGTTTTTCAGATCTTCCCACACTTAAAGGAAAGCATGTGAAAAATAGGTAAGTATTTGCTTTGTAAGTGGACGTCTTTCAGTGGTGAAAAATTAATGGAGGTGAAAGATGACATCCTAAGCAGTGGTAAGGGATGGAGATACGGGCCAGAAGGATCCACTAAAGGGAACTATAGGCAGCTTATGCTTGGCATGCTAGAGACACAGGAAGGCCAGAATGTATTCTACTGTATTTATACTAGAGTTCTGTATACAGCCACTCCTAGAGGGAAAAATGAGAAAGAAAATGTGTGTACTTTACAGGTGTAATACTGATATGTGGGTGATGAGAACCATATAAATACATAGATAGGAGACTTCATTTAATCTTCTGCAAAGACAAAAACAACAGCAAAAGCTTCCTTACAATGAGAAATTGTACAAGGAGGAATAGCTCCCCAAGGGAAATAACAGAATCCTCCTCACTGAAGAGTTCACTCTATTGCACAGGATGCTAGATAATGTATTCTAAGGGAAAACCCTAGAAAGACAGGAAGATTAACTAATAGGGTAATTTGTCTTTCCCAGCTGTAATTTGTTTGACTCTAAGTAGTGAAATACTGTGATGCTGTCATGATCTTGTTTATGATGATTAAGGTAAGGAAGAAGGAAAAGAGGGTTATTCATACCACTCAGTTTTGGTCTCAACTGGCTAAATTAGATACGTAGCTGCACTAGCTTTCTGCTCTGTATAAGGGAGGAAAACAGAATTGTCCTTTCATGGGAATCTGTGTTCTTGGTTGACCAGCGAGGAATCCAAATTAAATTAGCCAGCTAATGCAAATGTCTAAGTTTTAACATATGACTACTGTCTTATGCATATGTACTCAAATTAGGCCATACCAATCTATAATACTAACCCTCCAGGAACTTCAGGCATGTAAGCTGGCACATCAACATATAGGAAAAGCACAAGTCTTGCAAGACTTTTGTTTCTGTTTACATTATTTTCCAAATATATATATATATATATATATATATATATAAAGACCTATGTGCACTTACGCACTCATTTAGACAAATACATATAATTTCTGCAATAAACTGCAAATCATTTCATATTCAGTTTTTTAAAGCTGATCTTAAAAAGCAGAGTAACAAAGCATTACTGGTTTGTTTTGCTAGTTGGTTTTATATATATAGTTGCGCTGTTGATGTCATTGAAACACACAGGATTTGAGAACCCAGTACTCTACAGACCTACAGCAAATGGCAGATGGTGCCCCATACAATTGATAGTCTAACCCAAAAGTTTTAACACCTGAAAAATCTGGCTTAATAAAGGGATCTGAAGAACCCAACAGGAGCAGCTTGGTCAACAGTAGGAAATAACCACTACAATAAATTATGAAGTACTGTGCCAAAAAACCACAAGAAACTCTTTCCTGTTTCCAGCAGGAAAATACTTTTTTCATGTACCTCTGATATACTGAGTCAGGTTTAGCTCCATAAGCAGAACAAAAATCCGAGTTGTTTCTTCCAAATGTTACATATTACTTAATGCAATTTTTAGAGTAGTTTAGAAAGTTAATGAAACCTTGAAAAAATGTTAGCATGCAGTATGTGTATGAGTCAAAATCTCTGAGCAACTGAATATCCTACCACATATAACACAATGATGCTTTTAGATTGCTCATGTGTCATTTTAAGGACTTTTCATCATGTGAGGGAAAAGGGAAAAATATATTATATGCAAATGTGTAACTGCAGAAGTATGAAAGGTGCTTGCTATGCATAGGAGAAGAAAGCCTTCTGTACAGCCCACAGACAACGGAGCAAGCTGGCAGCCTTCAGCATTTTACAGCTGTATAATGAGGACTGTAGGAAGCATGGTTGTGAAGTCTAATAAACTGTGTATTTTACAAAATTTGTGCACAGATTAATCATTTTAGAACTCTGATGCTGCCTTTATAACATGAACTTTTGGAAATAAAAATGTTTAACATCAGAAATGTATATTCAGTCTAGTGATATAGATAACTCTTTGGCAATTATCCTTGCTGATTTCACCTACTGCTTGGATTTAGCCTGTGTGACTTTAATAAGAAAGGACACTGCCTTTTCAGTTTTAAGGTTAGCAGCCTTTCTTGGTACAACTTATAAGATGCTGCCATTAGAGAGCCCGCAGATACTCCTTTATAAATTCCCCTGGGTGGCTGTTTGTTAGGATTAGAATAAAGTATGTAACATCACAGGCAACAGTAGAAGGGTAAAATATATTTTATGTTTGGCTTAAAGAATAATGTTTTCTTTTCATTTTTTTAATTGTTTTATTATTATTCTCCCTTTAGATATCACCCACACTATAGAATATTGATTGATATTTGCAAGAGATGTGGGAAATAACTATTCTTTTGTTCAGGACTTTTTGAAAGACTGCTTGTCTCTAATCAATTGACTATTTCATCAGCATTCATTCTGCGAGGTCCCCAGGCAAAGACAGTGAAATTGGATGATCACTGTACACTACATTACCAAGGGGGAGGCGGGGGGGTAGTACGGTAAGGCTTGTTGATTTCGATGGAAGTTTCAGGTTATGCTCAGGTGTACTGTATACAAGTATAAATAAATAATAAAATAGCCCTGGCTGTTTACTGCAGAAATCCTTTCATTTATACCTTTCTATTATGAAAACAGAAAACGGCTGGTATAATCTTGCAGCTTTGATGCCCTGCTTGCTTTATTTGGTAGAGCGAAGCCTACAGTGCCAGTAACTGTAATCCAGGTTACAAAAGCAGACTTTGAAATATTGCCCCCTTAGGCCACTGCGGAGCAAGCATATGGCAGCACAGACCATGAGGGCCCCAGGGAGCGGGTACAGTTGAATCAGCTGGCCAGCAGTCCTCTCCTGGCTGATTCATGAGAAAGCTGTATTGACATCAGCTCCACAGGCAATTGCTGCTCTGTATTCACAAAGAAACCTCAAGCGCTGCAGATTCAGCAGCATACAAAGACAGGGGAACCAACTCAGGGCAGGGTGGGGAATGACCAATGCCAGGAAAAAAATAAAATAAAATAATGGGTTCTGAATTGCGTCTGAATCTCATTTTCCCAAATGTCAAGTGTGTCTGTCAAAGAGACGCCTAACACAGGCAATCTCAATTAACAGAGTTCGAGGACTATTGGTCTCCAGCATTCTAAAGCTAAATCTTTTGTGTTAGCAGAGTGATGTAAGTTATAGTAATCAAAGTTGCTATGAAAAAAAATACCACACGATTTAATTTTTTGACCTAGAACTTTCTAACTCATGGTTAGAATTTGTCTATGTTTCCTATAACTAAAAAAAAAAAAAGAGAGAATACATTCCAGTCCAATTCTGTGGTATTTCACAGAGCCTAAGTCTGGCAGAAATCTGTACTAGTCGGCTCTCTCTCATCTGTTTGCCACTTAGGAAATCATCCACTGGCCAGCAAATGGGCTTATGTCACAAGCATAGTTGTTTGGAGAAACAAAATGCATGCTTTCAAAGCCAACAAAACAAAACTACCACAGTTTTGAACATTCTTTTCTATAAAATGTGAAATTTGGAAAAACTGTGAGAAATGCTTGTTAAGAGTAGATTTAAAGTGGCAACCAAAAGAGCATGTAGCAGAAACCTGAGTCAAAGACTCATTTGCATATATTCACCGAACAGAAATATGACTGTGTGAAGTGTATAAATGAAAAGAACCACAAAGAACTTCAGAAGCAGAATATCTGCAACAAGAACAATATATAGTTGTGACTATGAGAAAAGAATCACCTGGAAAAATAACAGTAGGACAGATTCTTGTAGATTACATAGGACTAGAGAAGCAAGCACCTAAATGCCAAAATTTTCTTTGCTCTGCCCTCATATGGTCAACATGTGTCTATGTCTGTCTGTTCGTCCTCATCCTGTGAAACAGGAACATCACAGGAAGATGTAAAGGAGCTAGGACTTCAACTCTGGTCCAAATTAGCTTTTTCCTGATCTCACTTCACTATGTGTCATTTGCAAAACATTCCTTTGTGCAAAGGGAATGAATGTGTGCAAAAAATGGAAAAATTGTAACAAATTGCTACCAGTTAATGGAGAGGGAAAAAAGGCACTTTTTGTCTAAGAAACCACTGCACATTAACAGCTCCACACTTTGCACAGGTAGTTTAGGGCTTATTTCTAAGAACCAGGCAGTATCTTCAGAACTTGAATGTTCACATACTTGTTGCCACTAGTACAAAGTATTTTGAGCAATCCCAGTGATTTTAGCAATTTTGTGTAAAGCCAATGAACTAACTTAATACATTCAGGACAATATAGGTCAGTGCAACTAAAGGGTCAGACTATAACCCCCTAAAAAGCAATATTGTAACTTCATCTGTGGTCCTTGAACTCATCATGGTCATTTACGAACAATGTAAAAAGATAATGACATTTTCAATCAGACCTCATGAGAAATGGAAAGTACAAAAAAATCCCCAAAAACAAACAAACAAACAAACAAAAAAACCAACAAAAACCCCCACCAACATACTCAGAAATGTTTATTCAAGGCTCAATAACAAGTAAAATTAGGGAGAATACTGTCTTGGTTTTCCTAATCAATATCCTAACCAATTACTGAAGGTTACTTATGACTCTGCTTTTGGAACCCTGTCTCAGCCACACAGAATGTACAGAAGATTTTAAAGACATGTACACTCACTAAATATATCTTTCATGTAAAATGTTCTTCAGTACCACAGCTAGTGAATTTGATTATGCACAAGATGACTAAGTAGAGGAACAAGAAAACATGAAGATATACATTTTCTAACAGCTGTTGCCATATTTTAAAACATCTGCTGGTTTTTTTCTTTAGCTTTTGCACTCCCTTTGCATTTACCCTTTGGGCTAATTTGTAGCTGACCCCAGTAATATAGTCCTTTTACTCTACAATTTTGTGACAAACTATCATTGATTTAACAGTCATGCTCAGTGCCTTAAAAAATCAATGAATACAGAGGGGAAAAAAAACCCCAACAAACCAGTAAGACAGTGTGGTTGATCTTGGTAACATTTCAGGTGAGGTTTTTCTTGCATCTTTCTAATTTATCTAGTTATTTGATCACTATTCATATGAGGTGTTGCATGTCGATTTCATATTCAACAGATTTTGTTCTTTTCCAAACAATTTGTAACTGGAAGAGGAGTAATATCTTTAGGAGAACTGGAAAGAAAAGCTAGACCTTATACAGTGCACTTCTACTATAAATAGATACACTAAATAATTCCAGTTTGCTTTTGAAGAAAAAATTAAAAAAAAGATTGAATTATTTCTTATTTACAGTAGTGTAACCAAGGGTAAACTTCGATCCAAAGGAAAACATTGCTAAGTAGATGTGCTTGTGCCAAAATTGGAAATTGATATTCTGACTTGCATGAAACCCTAAGTCTTTTCCAATAAAGACCTTTTCCCCCACTAAATAGTTTTCATGGAAACATTTAGGGACAAAAATATTATTCTAATCTTTCTCACACTGTTAATTTTTTTCTAGTGTTAAAGGCAAAAGCATTTCTAGAGTAATGGCAGACTGGATTCCACTGCATGTATTTCAAGATGGTTTTGTTTTTATGACTGTCAGGGGACTTAATATTTGGAGGTTATTAAAGTTTGTCTGTTTACCTTAATTCAGGCAAACTATAAAAGAATTCTCTTCCCTTATGGCTTTTGTTCTTTTTCCATCTGTGTCCTTTTTTATTTCACCAACACGTTTGTCACTCTACTTCTGTCATCTTCTGTCTTTCAACATGACACTAGCTGTCTAAACACTCTTGGCTTCACTAAGAAGAAAATCAAGAAATTTCACTCCTCATCCCGCCCCTGAAAAAAAGATCCTGCTATACTGTTGGGAAAAAGTATCCGCTTTTGTTTCCATCATCACCTCTGCAGCACGCTTTCAGGGAAGTCATACATCTGTGCGTAGCCAAGAAGGCAACACAGAAATAGAACATACTTGGGTGTAGTGTCTCTCTTTAAAAAAAAAAAAAAACAACAACTTTTTTCTTTTTTTTCCTCTCTCTTTTTTTCTTTTCTTTAAATAAGCTACAGATCCAGCTACAATTACCCTTATGGATCTTCTAAGATAACTCATTCATTTACATAATAAGCTACCTTCATTGAAGGCATATATACACATCTAGACAAATGGGGGCAGGGGGGAAGTCATGGGGTTCTTCCACCCAGAAGCTTAAGTGAATCTCTTTTTAAAAGGTTTCAACTGGGTTTCATTACCAGTGCATCCCTTTACATCTAAAAGTGATTAAGAAAGATGTACAGACAAATGAAATTAGTTCCTATTTGTGACATGCAATACTGTCACAATAAAATTATTGTACAGATTTCATTTTTTGATCTTTAATCCCTCAAAAAAATTAATATCAGAATTAAACAATTAAAGCACTAAGTTTCAGCAAAGAGCATATTCTCCATATACATTATTAGCTTTTACAACCAAATTCATCATTTTGGAGTTGGGGAACAGGGTTTACTACGGTACATTATATAGGAATTATGTAAAAAAAAGAAAGGAATACAAGGATGAAACAAGGGAAAATTCAATTTAGTTCTCAAAACTTTTTCTGGAATGTGCTCCTCTCGTCAAAGAGAGAAATAATTTATTTTAAAATAACTCTGCACACAGTGTCGATACAACACCACTCAGTATGTGTGTGGGTGTGCGTTCTGTAAAGACAGCTGAAAAGTGAGCATCATTCCTACCGGAGATAACACAGTGTAATACTAATTGTCTTTGCACCAGGTAGTGGGAGGAAAGCCATGCAAATCCTTTTCTTTTGTTTTAATAGCGAAGCAGGACTTTCCAGATATCACTGATATGTAACAAAAAAATCTAACAGGCCAGATTGTGGTCATGCACTTGTGATAATTTCATATACTGGCATACACACACATTCATACATATCACACACAGAAGGTTTGTACATACACCACAGTTTTCACATCCCCATAGTGTGTCTTTCATGTCCTAGACAGTCATGCAAAAATACCACTGACGTTCATATAACGCATATCTTCCAGCAAGGAATGTAACACCAGTGTCTAATATAGCTATTAGGAAAATCACACTGGGTTAAAACCTCAACATTACATTAGAGAATAATGACAGGTTAATGCATTCATCTGTATTCATCTTGGGTGTAGTGTCTCTCTTTAAAAAAAAAAAAAACAACAACATTTTTCTTTTTTTTCCTCTCTCTTTTTTTCTTTTCTTTAAATAAGCTACAGATCCAGCTACAATTACCCTTATGGATCTTCTAAGATAACTCATTCATTTACATAATAAGCTACCTTCATTGAAGGCATATATACACATCTAGACAAATGGGGGCAGGGGGGAAGTCATGGGGTTCTTCCACCCAGAAGCTTAAGTGAATCTCTTTTTAAAAGGTTTCAACTGGGTTTCATTACCAGTGCATCCCTTTACATCTAAAAGTGATTAAGAAAGATGTACAGACAAATGAAATAGTAAAAAAAAAATCTTGTCCAGCATCCCCATTACATAGGTACACACACACACACATATATATATATATAACATATGACTTCCTCTACTGTTTCAGAGCAGCCAGAATTTGTATAAGGATTTTCAGGAAAGAAGAGATTTAGTGGAACCTTTTATCCTGTATAAGAACACTGACTAGTAATGGCTGTGTTGTAGAAATGTCAAGGCTGAAATTAGCAGTGGGTGGAGATCTCTTTAAGAAGAATTAAGTAAGTGAATAATGGAAGTAAAATACTCTTAGTGTGGCAAAAAATAAAAAATATCCCTGAACTCTGAAAGGAGACAGTTTTATTATAAACATTATAGAGAAGTAAAGTAATTTTAAGAGGACTAACAAAACTTAAAGAAACTTAAAATAGTTTATGGAGATTTAGTACAACTTGATATTACTACCTGCAGGTTAAAAGAGGAAGGCAGAAGGAACAACAGCAACATTAGCAAAGGGGTAACAGTCTGATCTTCATCTTTCTAGCCTTGAAACTTGGTTCCAGCAGAGATTGCAATGCAGACTTGACTGCATATGCTGCACAGATTTTACAGTCAGTTGTGACCCGTGTAATGCAATGGCAAACATACTCTGAGTTCTGAGGTGACAGTTTAGAATTAGGTTTTGTTTTTCAACAAAAGTGCAAGCGTGTATGTTTGTGCTTCCTCACAGAAATAGCCTGAAAATGTGCACCCCTAGGAATGTCACATAGAAAAATATGCAAAGTTCAGGCATCATAAGGGATAAATGTGCAAAACTGGCATAATTTCAGTAATAAAGGTAATAAATGATAGACCTCTGGGATAATCTATGACAATTTTCTATCTATATTTGTGCTGTTAGAATAAACTCATTTTGGACTAAACTCTTCCATGCAGCCTAAGGATACGTAAAAATGTGGAACTACATGATTTCGAGGCAGTTCAGTGAAGAATTACTTCTCTTTCCCCCACCATGCTAGGGGAAATAGTGAAATGATATCCTCAAAAAGCCAGAGCTTTTCACTGTTCCAAAACCTGACATCTATGTCCAGGTACTGGTTATTTCTTCTACAATCTCCTACTGTGAAGTTTCCCCAGATAAAGTTTTATCTTCTAATTCATCTCTCATGACCATCTTTACATTTCCTCCCCCCTCCCTGCTTCACCCTAACACTTTTCCCAATTGTTTCACTTCCTCTATCTTTCATTAATGAAATTATTCATGTTTAATTTCCCCTCTCTTGCTTTCATTGCACTCTCACCATCTTTTAAACCTCACGTTAATCAATTCATTAGATTTTTATTCATCTGATCTTCTGACTAGTTTCCTGTCAATGTTTTGGGTTGGGTTTTTTTTCCCCTCATCTTCTGTACTGTGAATACTCCTTGGATAGAAGCCATATCTTTACTAAGGTTTATAAATATTGCTCATATGCACAGATACAAATTACTTTTAAAGCAGCCTTGTCTCAATATATATTAATTTTCTTTTTTTCTAGAATACCAAACAAGTCCCGTTCATATAAGGATTAACTGCTTTCAATTTCCTTTCATCCTTCTCCTACTTCCTCCTTTATTTTATTTTTTCCCTTTAATTTGTTTTATTTAATTTAGCCATTGTATTGCCTAGAGCCTGGCAAAAACATATTCTGAAAGCAGGTCCGTATCATGTTTATGTTGCTGTATAACTGAAAGTAACTTACAAATTAAACCTATGTTTTAGTAAAAACTGATGTGCAGGCTTGAAAATTCACATATCAGTTTTGGCACAAGCAATTCAATACAACCAAGATATGAAAATCTGTTGGAGAATTGTTGATTAAAAAAATGAAGGCTCAGGTATCACCTTCTAGTCAGCACACCATGCTTACATTTGAAAATGGCCTGGTACAACTAATTGTGCTGAATGTGAGTGAGAGGATGGTTCTGGCTTCTTACATTCCTCTTCTTTTTAACTATATAAGACAGAATGGTGGTTTTGAAACTTTTTGATAGGGTGCTGCTTTATTTTACAAAGCGCCTTGGCATTCTTTCAATTATCTTGCTGTGACAGATGTAGACAAATTGCTGAAAAGCATGTTATGCTCAACCTAATAGTAAAAAAAAAAACCCAAACATTAGAATTTACTCTGAATTTCATGGCCAGATTTTGATGTCTTTGCTTATACTGAACTCTGAAATTGACTCTTTTGGTTTAATGGGTTTACTTCCCTTTTGCTTTAGTGACAGCTACGGGTCTTCTGCACTCGATATGTTTGTGTCAGTAGGAACTGAGGACCTGAGTACATAATTACGTACCCCTGTAAGTATAGATGTATACATTTGCAAACATAGAACACAGAAGAAACTATGAAAAAAGATTAAAATCTAATCTATTAATCCATGAGAAAATAGATTCACATTAATCCGGCAAAATTAATAAATATAAGTAAAACATATTAAGAAGATTATTTCCTACTCCTTTCTTTTTCTTTGTTTTCACACAGTTAATTTCCCTCTTCACCGTCTCTTTCCAGAGGTTTCTCTGTTTTCCCCTTCCATCTTCCACACAAATCCTATGGCTAATTGGTTAAGTCCACTCTAGAGTCTAACCATCAATTCCCAGACAGAGCATCATTCATTTCAATGTTTTCGGCTGATTAGAGTTGCACTTAGAGGAAAACAAATAAGTATGTATCAACATACTGCAAGTGCTACATCTGTGTATGAAAATACACAAACAGATAATTAAACATCAACAAAATATCAATAGGATTAGAGTGTCATGTTGGAACAAATCTTGATAAATCCTTCTCAGTAACAATACTCTAAGTACAGCATCATAAGGGGAATATAAATTCAACCCATTAAAGTGTTGTTGGACAAAGACAGACACATTAATACATCTGTTAGTCATTTTCTTACTACTAAGGGACTCCACTATTGTGCTGCAGATGAAAGCTTTGGCCAAGGAGAGATTTGTAAATATGCAAATTAATGCTAACAACATAATAAATAACTTATTATTCATCAACAACTCAACAGCATACTGGCACAGTTTAAACTGTGAGTAATCAAAGTTTGTGGATGTTTACACATACGTACCTACAACAGACATTTCTGGAACCGTAGCGTGATACGGACCATCAACAAACTCTGGGGCATTGTCATTGATGTCTTGAACCTTAATAATGAATTCTGAAGGAGGCTCCAGAGGTTGGTTTGTGTCCCTGTCGACCGCTTGGGCTGTTAGCGTGTATTCAGCTTTTTCCTCACGGTCAAGCCTTTTCATTGCATGAATGTCTCCAGTCTTGTCATTGATCACAAAGATTGTTCCAGCTCCATCTCCTGACAGAATATACTTGATTTTGCTGCTGCCAGGATCCAGGTCTGTGTGCAACTAAACAGGGAAAAAAAGCACTTTAGAGACAAAAATTACACCCAGATATTTTATTTTTTTTTGCATTGGTCTAACCATACATTTTGTCAAGCTATTCTTTTGTACTTTAAGCTTAGCACCAGTGATCCACATCTCAGCTTGAATACACAAGGATAGTAGGGATTTGTATACATACTAATCAAAAGTGAATGTAATCATAGGCATAATTAGACTTTCTATTTAAAAAGCAGCTGTTATATATATATATATTGAATCCCTGTTCTAAAATGTAAATGTCTTCAGAACTATTATCAGCCAAAATGAACAAGCACAAAATGTCCTTAACCTATTAGATCAAAGGGTGAATGAAGGATTAACAGTAATAGATATTTTAATCCATTTTTTTCTTTTTAGTTATTACTTTCAGCTTATTTTCAGGTGACTGAAAAAGGCTGAACGCTGGCATCTATGCAAATGTTGTAATGGACAGCATTCACAGAAATTTAGAGCCATATCATAACTCAGCTGTTAGCAGAACTTAAAGGATTCTAAGGTATTTATTCTAAAAGTATTTCCCCTAAAAAAACCCAACAAACAACCTTTGTTAAAGCAAGTTTCCAGAAATATTAAAAACACCCTCACGCACATCTTCCCATTCTCCTCAATGCTGCATTAGAAAAAAAAAAAAATAGATTCTATTTGGCTTTTCAAAAAACAACATAAGATTATTATAATCTGAAACAGTATGGGAAAAATAGAATTCTTCTTTACTTTGATTTTTTATTTGTTAATTAAAAGCCTAAACTGAAGAGCACTGGAGACAAACAAAGGGCATTCATTGATTCTGAGCCTACAAAAAAATCAAGTATTAAATATTGGATTATCATCACAAATTTTTAATTTGTGAGGGTGAGTGTACCAATTGGTGGACTAGGGTTGACACACTCAAAAATACAGGATAATAATTTAAATATACAGTAATAGTGCTTTAAATTCTATTTACTATAAAGTCCAACACAATATGAACAATAAGAAGTGAATAACATGTCATTAAAAACCTAACTTGCATTTATTATTATTTACCTCTGTCTCACAAGAAGTCTGAAGGAAATATGTACAACCTGTTTAGGACAGCTGCAACATGACTTACAACTACCACTAGACTTGCTCCTGTTTGCTTATTTTTTAGCAGGCAGTTCAACAGAAATTGTTGCTGGTTATGCATTGTACTCTTCAATGGATATCAGGGGTTGCTAGGGCCAGCATTGTCATTTGATATAAGAACCTGTATTGGGATATTAATACAGGTGTGGAAAAAAAGCCTTGTAACACCAGTTACAGCCAAGACACAAGTGGATTTTTATGTCATACCACAAGCAGGCTCTGCAGGTTTTTCAGTAGATAATGAGTCACATACAGTTATATCTGCAAATTAGCTGTTCAGGAATAAGGGCTTAGAAAACTCATTAACAGCACCTTAGAAAAAAGGAATCTCAAATTGTTGCAATGAGCACAGCGGACAATGGCAGTCAGGTTTGATTTTCCAGATGATCTGGTTTATTATACATACAAAATCTTGGGCCGCCAGTGTATTCTCTGCTCTGCAATAACAGCAGAACTCCCACCAACTACAGGAAGTGTGACTTCACCCTCGGTGTTTTGCAGGGCAACACTTTATTACCACACCAGCTATCACCACATCATTGTTTTAACAAATTTTTAAAAGCACTTGAACTGTCTGTGAATATGAATGACTCAATCCAGTTGACTCTTCCTACCCAGCCCACATGAGTGCACATACAGACATCAAGTGACAGCTGAGTCCTTTTTCCAAAAACTGAGTTTTTCTTTTTGTAGTTGCTATCAGCTTTAACTTGAGAACAATCAGTGTCATTTATTAACTATACTAAATCAGTTGACAGTACTTCCCTGTTGTTTGGTATTGCAGTTTTCTCTGCTCAGTAAGACACATTAATACATTTATTTTTATTTATTTTTTTTGCCTTAAAGATATTGTCCTTATAAGCAGAACTATAATCAATCTAGGTGTCAGCAACACAAAAAATTATTTCTAGGGTACCAGAGCCTGTCAAGATCAATCCAGAATCTGTTTATGTTTTAAACAGATTGTTTAAACACCTGTTTGATCCCTGGATAAAATCTATACATTATTAACATTGCATATGAAGATTTCAGCAGGATATCCATAACTGAATTACAGCGATGTATCACAACATTGTCTGGACACACACAACTCAGCAAAGCAATTGGGAACATCTCAGTTCACCCAACTACAGAGCCTTACAATGAAAACTATAATCTGAATTTCTAAGAAAGCACTGGCTGGATAAGGTAGATATCCCATATAAATACTTGAGAATGCTCAAAGATCTCCCAGTTTGCTATTTGCTAATAATAAGTAGGAGAAGCTGTCAGTATAATCTCTGGTGTAAATTTTACCCATATTATTCAACACAATTTATCGTTCATAAATCAGTTCTGGTATAAATTAATGTGGAGCTATAAAACCTTTACAGTGCTAGTAAGATACCAACAGTAAAACCAAAATAAAGTCTATGATTACTATTAATTGTTTCTTCTTATAAGTTAAAGTTCTTTGTATCAAAAGAAAGAAATAGATATTGGTATTTGAAACCCTATAAAATAAAGGGATAAACATTAAACAAAAAATGGAAGAGCTAGAAGCATTTTATAATCTTAAATTTGGAACTGAGGCTGATTAGTGGAAGATCAGCTCTTTACCCAAAGATTAAAAAAAAATTACTATCAATTTTGCCACTATTAGTTTTTAATAAAAAATCAAGCTGTAAACATGGTGTTTACAGAAATGATATGTATACTTTTAAAGGTGAACATTCAGACTGACAGATTAAAATACCTTTTCCGGGTTTTGAAGTTCTTACAATATAATATCAAAATATTATAATAAATAACTCACGAAAATATCCATTTTTCCAAAATCAATTCATTGTTTGGATTTAGGATTACATCATCATCATCTATTTACAAAGTTAAATCACGGAGCTGAAGTGAAACTCCAGACCAGAAAGCATAGTATTTTTTCCAAGTAATATTTTTTCTCTTCTATCAGATGTGAATGATAATTTACAGCAATCGTCAAGCTTCAGCAAGCTGTGTTCATGTGAAGGTTAAAGATCATTAAACACATAATTATATAGGGTCTAGGTGAATGATAGAGAGGTATAATGAATATGATAAATGAATATCGGTTTCTGCTAAAAAAGCCTGACAAATGTTGTAAATTTGAAACTGGTTTCCACACCTGTAGCTTCATTTGTTGTGCCTGTGCTTGAAACCTGACCTCTTATTTTTCAGAAAAATATTGAGAAAGGTAAAAAAATATCTATTTAAATAAGGAGACACCTATAGCTAGCCCCTATGTCCCACTATGAGACAGCAGCCCAAAACAAACAGAAAAGCGTGTTTACTGGAAACTTAATCATGTTCAACTCACTTCCATTGCATGAGATTCAGGTAATCAGACTTCAAAGGAAGTGAAATCTTCTTCCTCCACCACTGCCCTGGCTGTGGGGCTATAAATTCAACCATCTCTCTTCTTTAAAGTAGCAGATGCAACCCCATCACCCAATTCCATGCCTGGATTTATGGCAACAAGAGAGGTTTTGGATCCTTTCCTAGTTTTAATGGTGATGCAGATGCCTTGTATTAATACCCTACTAATGGCTCCCATGCAGCCCCAGCACAGGTCCGTTCCTAAAAAATGAATTTCATCCAGAATGAACCCTCTGAACACTGCAGTTTCTAATTATTATTACTTCCTTTGCTATTCTATGTTATAATACAGATGATAACCAAAGAAGCCAGTATCAATAGGTAAAAGCATACACAGCATACTTCCACAAAAATAACATTTTTTCACTAATAACAAATGCATACTTAAAAGTACTGCCAACACACTATTCAAATATATAACATATATTTATAGTCTCCCACATAAATACATTACAAAAATGCATAATTACAATCAGTGCAAGAGAGATTGCGTGGATGAAACTCATTCAAGGAACCTCTATATGCTGTAGATGTAAAAGTACTACTCTGCAGTAATAAAAACAAATACATGAGCATGTTATACTGGTACTAAATTCTTCCATTCCACAGGTATTTGTTCATCATATTTTTAATCACATTTCCTTAACAAAGACTTACTTCAAAACTACGTATGCAGCCAAGAACTTAATGTGTGGACGAAGGCTGAAGAAGCTCCAAGCTAGGTTTGGGAAGTGCTTTTGAAATTCTGAGTACGCAGAAAGATTGGTGAGTATCTTCTGCAGATGGAACCCATCTCACCTGCTCTCAGTCAGCTACCTGGCAAATCATCAGTAGTCAAAACAACAGCTTGCTCAGAGCAATGAATTTCATGTTCAAGCCATGTGTTCACCATCAGGGAAGTACATAATGCACTTGGGTCTGGTCTGTGCCCAGCACTAGCAGAAAGCTGTTGACTGCCCTTTGTAGTGGGATTAGGCACGTCCAAGTCCTCTCCAGGCGTGGTGTTGATGTACAACTTGATGCAGACTAGCCAGTAACAATATGCATTGTGAAAGAGAGGATTTGTAACCCCAATTTCCTCATATTAATGAAAAGGTATATATATGTCAATAAATCACAAGAGGGGGGAAACCTGCATATTATGAAAATGCTCCTGCACATTTTTAATTAAGAGAAGACAAGGCAGCATTCTGTAGTTGGGTTTTTATTTGAGTTTGTTAGAAAGTAATTAATCCATCCTTGTGTAATTACAAGGGAATTACCCCTTACTTGTTTCAAGGGAAAATGTATAATCTGCTCTTAAAACTTAATTTTAAAATTTACATCATTCTTTTACATTCTAACTCTGGAATTTTTTTTAAGGGATTAACTAGTGCATCGCCAATCTTCACCTGATGTTTTGCAGATATACACACAACACACCAACATTTTCCTAATGCTCCAGGTTCTTCTATTATTTACCTATGCTTTGAAATAATATTTCTCATTTATGAGGCAGACCCCATTTAATGAACTTTGAGACAGAATTTTCAGCTTTCGTGACTCTTCTCCAAAACTGCTGGGTTCTAAGAAGCTCTAGCTAATTTTGTGAAATCACGGAAGGATTTTAGTGACTTTTACAAACGTTTATACATATATCAGTGCTTTCAAAAAAACTGTACTGCACCTGACTCATCATATGACTCTTTCTGTATGTGACTTTGCAGGGTGGGTTTTTTTCCCTAAAATATGAACATCATTAGGTGTTACAGAAGGTTTCTGTGTGTATTGTTGACATGCTCTGACACATAATGGAAAATGAGCACGTTTATTGATGACCCACAATTTAAAAAGCCATTCATAATTAAACTATTATAGATAGATTCAATTCATTTGCACACAATGCAGAATTAATAAAGTGAATGTAATTTCAATTGAATAGACTCTTTCATTTTCTCCATGGATAGGCTGATCCCATCTCTAGTAATGGGAATTATAGCTGCACAATGGGGGAAGAAGAAAACCAAATATTCTGCATTATTATTCAGGGTAATGACAAATTGGGGCACAGACTTGATGTACCTGACATAATGTCAGTACTTGGAACACATTCAGAAAGGAAACAGACATGTCCATGGATGACAAAGGTTTCATTTAAGATATGAGAATCATGTAACTTGGAAGCCTCTAGAGTAACTGTCAAAAGACATTACTGCTCACACTTCTCAGCTGCAGTTTCATAGCCATATTCAAAGAGAATTAAAGCAATAATATCCCTAACACTTTCATTTAAGAACATAATCTCTGCTTTTGTTTGCCTCAGTTTCCTACCATGTCATTTGAGTATCTTTGATTCCAGATGGCTTCTTTTATGTTTCTGTTTATTCTTTGCTGTTGCTTTTTTATTCTATTTGATTTGCTAATTTTGTCTCTGTTTATATTCATGCTGCAACTGTGCACAAACTGCTTTCCATTGCTTACCTTTTGGTATCATAATACACTAGAGTGAACTGCTTTTAAAAAACTGGAGACAAGATTGGATCTAACTATCTGTTTGTTCTAATTCACTGATTATGACCAACTGATGCAAGAAAAGAACTGAGGAATGTGACTGAACCCTGATCCAAGTCATTCCTGGTTAGAGCACCATTGGTCCTTTCTGTACGTGTCATGTATTTCCTTCCTCCAGTCTGAATTAATAATTTATATCTATTTTCACTCAGTGTCTTGGGAGAAGAGATAGATACACTTGTTTTTACAGATGGGATGAACAGAGGAAGAGATAAACCCATGTTTAGTCTCACAAAGATATATATTAGGAAAAACAGTCCAGCCCATAGGACTACCCAAGCCATTCCTAAAGAGCTCTACATATTTATCTCCAGTTAATCACAGTATTAATTTTTAATTAGAATTGTTATGTATTGCCAGTGTTGTTTCACAGATTTTTTTCTGCCTGCCAGGGGAGCTAGGAATCAGGAAAACATGTCCCCACATGCAAAGTCTTCCCCAAATCCACAGTCACAAGTTCATCTTCAGGGGCTGTGATCACAACAAGGACCAGGTAATTTGTTTCTACTCTTTTCTATCTTCATTCCAAAGCATGGTCTCAGGTTGATTTTTCTGTATATATTTCTTATGTATCTTGCTTCTTCTGAATCCTTATGTTAAGCCAGAAGATAGCTAAAGCTTTCTGTTTTCCTAGTTCTAGCCTTGGCCCTTTCCATTTGGGAATACCATCTGTCTTCCCTTCTGTCCTGAGAACACGGCCACCACATATGACCTGTGTCCCACCACAGCTTGGACTGTTGCCTTTAGTCACTGCTTTCTGCAGCTATTTAACGCCCAAGTGTCCTGTGTTAAGTGGCCTCAGATGGCTGACACCTTTTTGTAGTTGGCTTTCTGCCTAGCTTGGAGTTCATGTAACTATTTCTCAACCCAGACTGCTGTTCCTTTCTTATGTTCCAGCAGACACTGCTCCTGTAAAAAGGTCTTGATTTTTTAACCCAACTGTTTCTGATACTTGGAAACGTGCAACGAAGTTGTGTCATGTTGCCAAAGACGACTCCTTTCCCATCTCATTTACTTCTCTATTATTTCATCTATAGTATACTGTGGTTCACCACAGGAGATCTGAAAGCTGGATATAGAGAGCCTCAAAAATTGTATGCAGTGTTAGTCTTGTAAAACATATTCTCTCCTCTGTGTTGGTTTTTGTTGTTGTTGTTTTGGGTTTGGTTTTGTGTTTGGTTTTTGGGGGGGGGTTTGGGTGGAGGGGGGAAGTATCCGTCTGTCATCTCCTACTGTTTGCGGTCAAGCACTTATATGAACAATTCCAGTGCTTCAGGCATTATAATTAACAGTGCCTCCTGCACTTGTCACTTTTCCCAACTCGGTAAAATAGCAGTGAAATCATTTACTCTCTCCTCTATCTTGTCAGTCTTGGACACAAACTATGCTGCAGTATCTACTACCTGTAAGATTGCGTGAAGTCTCCCAACACAACTTCAAAAGTGTTCCCTTTTGGCTTTCAATTTTACTGCCAGCAGAGACTCTCTTGCTGCTCCTTCCTCAATATAGGCAAAAGATGGGGAAGGCTGTAAAAAAACATAAGCCACAAGAATTTCCCATTCAACGTGCTAGCCACAAGTCTGGCAGCTCCTATACACCGAATCCTTCTCTTTTGTTCCTTTAATAATCATCATCTTATTCACAGTGTTCTGAGCTTTTCTTCCATGTTGTTTGAACTGTATTTTTCCTTTCCTCTTTAAAAGCTTATTATAACTTGCTAGGCTTCATTCTCAGGCACAGAGTACATTGCACTGGAGCACTAAGACCTCTTTGTGCTTTTCAAATTATTTTCTCAAGTGAATGTCAGAGCAATATCTTATAATACATACTCTTAGGATTGCAGAAGAGGAATAAAAAAGTTAATCACTACATACCCGCAGCAGTAAATTGGAAGCTGCTTACAAAATCTGTCAAACTAGACAAGCTATAGCCTAGATCAGCAAAGGCAGAAAGAAGTACAATAGGCCAATGTGGTCAAAGGTGACAAGATATTTCTATTTATTTAAGCATATTTAAGTTGTCACAATTTTACAATCCTTCAAGGCTCTTTTTTTCAGCTGCTTTTACAACCCTGGCTTCTGATCATGCTTTGCTCACAATGATGAGGAGGAACCCAGTGATAATATATTTAACCTGTCTTCCTTCTAATAAAAGAATTTCAAATCCATGCAGAATGCATTCTGTTATTTAATGCCTTCTGTTATTTAATAATATTTAATAAAACAAACCTGAAAACATTAAAATACCTTTTTTTGAGGGTAATTTATCAAAGTTGACTGCATAGCAGACTTCCATGTCTGAACATAAGGAAGTAAGTACTGTCTAAAACCACATGATGTGTAAAGCTGGCAGTGCAAATAGAAGGCTCTTTTCTAGCAATTGGCTGTCAAACACATCTACAGTGCAGAAATATAAACATCAGCTACGCAGCCAGCTTTGAGCTAAAATTGAAAACCGTTGAGAAGGTAACCGAGTGAAATAAAGAAAACTAAAAAATTAAGTTGTGAGTACTCACATATTGATTATCTTATGAACTATATTGTCACATATAAGCAGATAACTTTAGAGTACTTACAGTAACCTGTGAACTGTGCACATGGGTGCAGTATAATTTTTTTCTTACTAGAAATGTTTTTCAAGTTACTTGGAATGTGGAAATAAACACAGCTAAGAAATGCTACAAAGCAAATTCCTTATGAGATGTCAAACAAAATATTAGTTCTTCAGTTACCATGCTTGCAGTTACATAGTAACATCAGTGTCATACATCAGAATAAGTACATACAACATGAGGATAATTTGATTATTTTTTGCCATTTTCTTGCAGTTAGATGTTTATTAGGGATAACTCGTGCAGAATTATAAATTATTCAGAAGAACCTGGTTGAAACTAGTTATTATGACTTCATACAGTTTCAAAAAAAATTATTTGTCACATCACTTGTGTGGTTTTCAAAGCTTCCTAATGTAATTTCCCATGCATTTCCACTAAGTCATGCATTCCTGTGAATTTCTTTCAAACTCACTTGCAAAGGTTACGTCTCTCATAATGCGATCAATTTGCAATACCATTAAATTTGAAATATTTTTTTAAACCACTAGAGAGAGATCATAGCTTCTGCCTTTGTTAATGCTTTTCTCAAAGAATTGACAGAGAACACAAACCATTACACACAGACAATATTAAATATCCAGAAAGAAACAACTGTGCCAAATCCAGCAAGGTTTGATATTTATTAATGTTATTACCTCTGATTGTCAAGCAACTTGTGTGGAGTCCTGCAGTCCCCTTTCTCAGTTATCCCTGAGACTTTAGTCTGCATATGAATTACTACATTCTTTGGCACATCAGATAACCTGACCTGTTTCCAAGTCGGAAAAAGCAGCGCTGTGAGTATAAGCGTGGGCATCATTTGGAGTATTTATGTCATTAGCTGTAAACACCTAAGCTACCCGTGTTTCAAAACATGCAAAATTTGGGGTCAATGTCCCATCAAAAAGAAACCCTGGCTCAGCACGAATACAGACAAATTGTATACAAATCAGTATCACAAAAACTGTAAGTGTGTAACATATGTCAATCTCAGAACAGCCAGAATCCATACAGACTTAGCAACGATTTAGTCTAGACCTTTATACAAATCGTCTGAGCTCATGGTGAAGACTACTGTGGGAGGCTGCAGGAGACATCTGTACTAATTTAATGACGGTTGAATCACTGTCAGTTTTCTCTACCCACACAAGCTTGGTAGTGCTCGTATCACTCTGTGAGCACAGAACAGCCAAAACCCCATATGGTCCTCTCACCATTCAGCTGTTCTTTGCGTTTCTCTAATGGGACATTCTTCTTAGAAAGAGAGGTGAGCAGCCATCATGCATTAATATCTTTTGAGGTTGCGAGCAGCAGAGAAGATGCATGATACACAATAGACTGAAGTTAAGAGGCAAAGAAACATTATGATTTCTCAGGACCTCTTCTCAAACAATACACGTAGTCCCCCTCCTCCGAAGAACCGATTATTAGGTTGCCCCCTAGAAAATATAATGGCCATAAAAGGAACATCAAAGGAGGGAAAAGCTGCATATGGGAGATCCTTGAAGATCTCCAAGGGCACTGCTGAGGTTTTTCTAATAAATGAGTTCAGGTACCCTTTGGAAGGGCTCAGGAGAAAAAGAAGGAAAACCACCGAAACTTTAAAAATATGAGAAAGAGGTATAATATTAAGAACTAAAGTTTTTGAATGAGCCAATTCATACTCTAGGTAAAAGAATGATGCATAATCCAAATATCAAATGTACATTCCTGCTATTTATCTGAAAACTCTACTGAGAGAAACAAATGACAGCTGGTTAGCTGGGCAGCTGACAACTGCAGACTCGGTACTCATCTATAAATAATGATTATTAATTACTTGTAATACAGTAACACATAGAGGTCCTTGTTGGCACAAGGACTCTGTTATAATCTGTGCTGCAACCTTCACTGAGCTTACTTCACTGCCCTCTGCTTACAGTGAAATACCAAGTGGCTTTTTCCCCTCCTTCCTTTCTTCTGAAAGAGGGACAAGGAAGAATGAACCCAAAGTACATAATTTTAGAAATGAATTTCTAAGACATTGGCTAATTTCTGCAGTTACCACTTACGGCTTCAGTAGGATTCAAACTCATGGAAAAAATGAGGCTGAATTCTTGCATAAATTTCTAGTCCGAAAATGGTATTTTTAATTTTTTTTTAGTATTTTTAATAGTTTTAATGGTTTCGGGATCTGATATAAGACCAAGGAACTCAGTAGGAGCCTGTATCAAATTTCAAAGCATGCCAGACAAAACTCTTTATCTGAAACATGTAGAGAATAAAGATACAGAACCAAAGAAACTCCCCCCAAAAAGACAAAAAATCACAACTGACATCTAGTTATCAATTTGTATTATGACTCCATAATTTATATTCCAACTAAATTCAGAATTTACCCCTAACCTACAAGCTTATTTTTTATACTTTTCTGATAACTAATAGGTCATGTATAACTGATTTTCACACAAACTAGATAAATAATGAGATCAGCAATTATCTGACTGTGAGATAATAAAGTGTTGAAAATAGCAAGACCTTGAAGTAAAGTAAAATATTTGAGATTATTTATCAAGTCAGTAAAGCTGCCTTTTCACATTTACTTAGGATATAGGAGATGGAATATTTTGTTTGCCTATGGAGATGGGATCATTGGGTATGTAAATGGACATTGATAGCCAAGTTAACTGAAAAGATAATCTGCTGTATCACATTCTTCAACAAAATATTAGCAGTATAAACACACTGTTGCTCAGTTCTGTAACAGATATTCTGACACAAAACTTGATACAGTTAAACATATCTTGGCTTATCAAATGTTAACTCTGTTTTGACACAAATCAGGATCATGCCTACTCAAATATCACAATCAGCATGATTAAACCAAACTTTTTCCCCCACCCATACTAAAAATTCAAAGCCATATTTAATATCTCACCACTGACCACAATTGGTTTCTGAGTTTGTGTATTTTTATCAGTGGGACCATAATTCCCTGTCTCAACTATGCCAATTCCACTAACAGGTAGCTTTTCTCAGAAAAAGACAGAAGCCCACAGGACAAGAATGCCTGGAGCCATAATTTTCTCCAGTCTGGTGCATAACTACTTCTGATTATACAGCATCGATGTTAGCAAGGTGGCTAAACAGGGAAGCCCCATGAATTCTCCCATCTCCTTTTCCTTTTCCATATGTGCTATGAGAGTGTGAGATAATAGTAGAAGTTTCAGCATTATTTTAAAGAAAAAAATAATTAGTTAGAACATAACCCTGCCCTTCTTTGCCAGCACAAAACCCAAGCAATTTCAATCTGGCAAAGAGAAAACACACAGAAGTTTTGGAGGACTGCAACACCTACATTGCCTGTATGGGATAGAAATTCATAAGAAAAGCAGAGTCCCTGAGCAAGCCATATATTCTGCTGTTGTTTCATATATTATTGATCTGCAGGTTTAACAAACAGTTCCAAGTCTCAAAGAATCCAGACTGGCAAATTCTTAGGTTTGTCAATTGTTACAAACAGGTCATGAACAGTCCCTTACATGTGAGTCACACTCACGGAGATTGTAGTGTGCATAAGTATTGCTGGAAATCACCATGTAAAGATTCGGTTCCACTTCTGGACTTGCAAATACCATGGATTTCTTACAATTGACCTGTAACTTTAAACCTTTGTGTGCTGTTTGCCAGTATGGTCAGTCTCTGCTCAGTCCAATTCTGTTTAGATGAACACTACATTAATTTCAGTCCTTCTGTAGACCTGAACAGAATGCATATTTGTAAGCCAGAATTGAAGATAGTAGTGATGTTGTATTATATACACTGTACTTATTCTTTATACCATGAAAAAGAATTTCAATATAAGAGTTAAATAGTTAGAAGTCTGACATCTGTCCTTTACCAATAAAAAGGAATGAGATCATGCAGAGTAGGTGATGGATAACACAGAAAATGTGAAAAGACTGTAAAAAGCCTCCGTCTGAATTATGCTATATTGTCACCAGGAAAAAAAAATCCTCATATTTCAGCTTTCTTCTATTTGCTAAGATATGTTCCAAAGGGATAGTGGTAGTGAAAGTCAAAACCAAAACATCAGCCAGTTTGGAGGCTATAAACAACCACAAAATAGAAATATCTAGAGTAAAGTAATGGGAAAGCAGGAAGAAACAAAAAAGAAATAAATACCAAGCATATGGCTCCTAAAAACACATAGGAAAAAAGTTACATGACTGTTAGGCAATTTAAATCTTGCCGCAGAAAATGAAGTTGAGAATATTTAACTTCCAGATGCCAGTTCATTGATGACAATATGTTTGGTTTTAGGTTATTTGGTTGTGGTTTTCTTTCCTTTTTTTTTTTTTTTTTTTTTTTTTTTGTGTGTGTGTGTTGTTGTTTTTGTTATAAAAGACAAATAAAGCACAGCCTTACAAATACCTAAAGCAAAAAAAGGAAAAAGCCCCTAACAATCTATGTGTACTTGTGATAATATTCACTTTAAGGGTTACTTGGAGAGTTTTATATTTGAGAAATACATTTTCTTTCTTTTTTCTGTCTGCAAGAGATTGACAATTACTGAATTTTTAAGCCTGTGTGGACAAACATTGGAGAAGCAGTCCCACACCATCAAAGGGATGGGGGAGTTGCTTGATAGGAAGAAGCTCTTTGAGAGATCTGCATGAGAAAAATTAGAATACCAGCTAGTTAAAAATCAAGGAGTATACAAGGAATTACATTCCTGAAAGGTGACCCACAAGTTGTTTGCAAAGATAACACAGATTTCAATAGCTTCTTTGACTGCAGGTGATACCTAAATGAATGGATACAGAATATGAGATCAATAGAAAACCTCAGGTTTTTGTTGGTGTTTTTCTGTCCACAAGTGCTACCTGATTTGGATCTCATTATATTCAATAGTGAGTGTATTTCTTTGCTAAGCATACTCCCAAACCTTATTTATTCTGCCCGGAATCTTACTGCCAAGCTCATTTCTTCTTACTCCCTGTGGCTAAAGCTGTCTTCTGACCTGATTCTCTTCTAGAGGTGACACTTTATATTGATAGCCCAAGCAAAGACAGTCATCATCAAACTGGCTGTGTCATTCAGCCCCGGGGCGCAACGCTGAGAGCGATCACACATCTTGAATATCAGCAATTCACTCACAGCTTTGCACAAACTAGAGATAACCTTTTATTTGTCTTCCTACAATCAAGGTAATGTTATCATTATTTAACTATTAATACTTGGCCATCATGTACATTAATCCACAATTTCAACGTGTCACCACAGTAATGGTATGACCGTCACTACACCATTTCAAAGCAAAAATTTTTTTTCCTATTCTGCTGATGGGGAAACAGAGTCACAGAGTAAAGAGGCCCAATATTCAGAACAAGCTGAACAGCTGAAGGTCCTAAGGATAGCTGCCCAAGACCACTAAGAAGCAATACCCAAACTACCAGCCTTGCCCTTGTACCTGCATGTATTTTTTCACCTCTAATTTTTTGGACAACGATGACTCAGTGACACTCACTTCAACCATCCACTTGCATTTTACTGAAAAGGTGATTTAGGAAACAAATATAGGTTTGGGAAAACACCAATGCAGTATTTTTTTCTGAACATTTCATGACAAGAATGCTTAAGTGATATTTTAGATTCCAAAATCTTGTTATGCCTGTATATGCATTAATTTAATTCTTTTAAAGTATTTAACTTTTTAATACATTTGAAAAGTAAACCATTGCTTCCCTTTATTTTTTTTTTTATATTAGAGGTTTGTTTTTCATATAATAAAGATATTATGCCTAGCCCAAAACATTTTTTTGATATTCCAAATCTTTCTATTTGGAGTGACACAGAGGTATCTTTTCTCCAAAACTTTCAAAACTGTGCATGAAATAAGTATCTTTCACTCAGCTCAGAAGAAGCACTCAAGTTCGAGAATTAAATTCTTATTTGCTTTAAAAGCAAAACCATTCCTGCTGCCAACACAAATCCTCCAATTAAACCTTTACTTCCAACAAAAATAAAGCCATTTCATTCCCATTGTTTATAATAATTTAATTATTTTCCCCATTAGAACTAGCTTTATTTTAATGTTTTAGTGCTTTTATGCTATGACTCATGCTGTAGATATTAGAACAGCTTTCTACTGTGCCTTTACTTCTGCAGCATCACCAACATAATTAGAATATATTTGCTGTGATTATATTTCAGTATATACAGATCAACATATATTTTGCTCTTAGGTATAGAAACCCTATTGTTCATGTAATTACTATGCAGAAATAATGCAAATGACCCTGCTGAAGGCAATTATTGGACTTTCTTTGTAACTTTATAATGTTATAAACAAGAATTGGCATTCTACTCAGGGGTGGACAGCAAACACTCATTTTATTGAATGCTTTAAAGACTTCAAATTAACAGAAGCTAAGTGATCATTGTAATCATTCACCTAGTACATATTATATCTCTAAAATCAGACCTTAGATCATGCTATTGAATTATAAAGATCAAGATATCTCTGATTAGTATATCCTAATGAACAAAATTATTGTGCTTCTGCAATACAGGACATCACATCTATGATGTGGCAGCTGCCTGCAAAATGTGAATAAGTCATCACAGCAGGATGAGTTACAGCTGAGGTAAAATCCACATTTATGGTACCTGCTGAGAGCACTTCTTAACTTGTGTAGGAATTAGGAAGACCTTTTAATTATTTAAACTTTTTTTGTACTTTATAGTGAAAGTCATGGAACTATATCACAGGATGATAAACATCCACATACTGTGTTCTCTTAGTTTCCTCAAATTCCCTGTGACCAAATTCCCTTCCAGTTACTCACAGGTCCACGCAAACATTTCACCTGTGAAGACACTGTTTTCCCCCAGTAAAGAATCTCTATTAATCACATAAATGTTGTCATGGTCCAAAAGAATGTGAAGGCACTGCCAAGGTCTACCACTGAAATGGACAGGCACAATCAGCTCCTGCCACTCGCACAACTGGCAGTGCTCAGAGACAGGGAAGTGACAGGGTCATCCCACCATGTCAAAGCCCTAAATGTTCAGTCAAACCAATCTCACAACTTTTGCTTTCTCCCCCACTTCTTTTTTCCCTACCCTTTACATTAGTTGGGGTACTGTGCATAAAGGAGTATCTTGCTGCTGTATCTAACACCCATCTGAAATTTTTGGCCGGTACTCTGCTGACTAAGATGTGCAAACCATCTGCACCAAAGGAAAGGATGACAGGGGCCATTGTAGATCAACGATCCCTTGGACAGGGTCACTACTGGTGCCACCTGATTGATCTGTAAGGCACTACAGACAATTCCCTGGACTTGGTCTCTTTCCTCTGCTCTTCAGCCTACTCTGAGTCACAAATATAACAGTGGATCTAATTGCTTATTTTTTCCAGGCACCAGAAATTATTTTTTTTTCAAAACATACTTTCATCCTATACAGGCTATCATTATGAAGAAAGTCAAGTTTTCATAAATAGCAAATACCATATAGAAGCCTGATAAATTTAACCCTAAGGCAAAAGGTCAATGCATAAGCATGCCTGAAAGCTGACAGATTGAGTTTTAGGAAAGGAAAAGACATGATTAGACCCAATACCTTCTTAGTTCTTCAACAGTCTCTTCCTAATAATTTCTTCTTGCTTATCTTTCATGGATCCTAACTTGGCCAAAGGATTTTGCAGTAAAAGTTTTGATGTGCAAACCAAATCATTCCTGTGCACAACTCTTTCTATTATTGCTTTGTATATATTTTACTAACAAATAAATCAGGCTGAGTTTGCTCCAGCTTTTGGAAATCTCCAGTCCTAATTTTTGAGGCTCTCTTTGAAATTATTTATTTACGATGCAGTCCATATTATTGCCCTTTCAAGAAGTGCAATCAACAGAAAGGATACCAACTCTCCTCTGAATGTGCCATGATGTCTAGCTTAAGTACAAACTATGAAAAATGCAGATACAAACAAAACAAAACTCAAGATAAAAAAATCCCACTGTTTTTATGTATGCTGCACTAGTAGACTCTCCCATCATTTCAAAGGGAGAAATGTACTTGGATATCTCATTATGATACGTAGTAGCAAATTTTTGTCTATCCCTATGCTGAACAGAAACCCAATCTTGTAATTATTCCAACATTCTAAGAATCTCTCCAATGTCTGTATTGACAAAGTTGCTCTTTGATGCTAAATTTTGATTTTAGTAATCTCTTGATTTTAAGGAATGGAATGGGGGAAGAACTCAAATCAAATTTGTTCACATAGAAAGAAAAAGTATTTTTGAGAACACTAAAATTAAACTTCAAACACTGATTTATTTTTTTTTGTGCCTCCCTGTAATTATAAATATGGAAAGAAATTTTTACTTGATGCATATCTAAACTCCTTCAAGTTCTGTAGTATGTGAGCTTAAATTAGAGTTAGTGTTATTTTTGAAAGGCTAAGAAGTGCAACCATAATTTAGCTCTGCTCAACCAAGCGGTGTCTGTGCTTTGAACTGACAGAAGCCTTTAAGTGCAAAAGCTTAGATAAGCTGATAAAGATGAAACCAGCCACGTCTGCAGTTACTTAGATTCAACTCAATTCAGCCCTATCATACCACAAATCTGAGATACTTGCATATTTCAAAATAGTATTACTATGGGGTAGTAAATAATAAGCTTGCACAGATAATGAGATCTCAGACACAAAAAAAAAAAAATAAAATATTTCCTGGCTCCTGCTCCCCCAGAACAGAAGATGTTACCACCACAATAAATTCATTACTGTGGATTAAAAGTCCCAAAACGATTTTACTGAGTTATTAATTAGAAATTTCCCCTTTAACATAGAAAGGGCTTTCCATTTCCAACAAACTTAACCAGAAAAAAAGAGCAACATATTTTATGCATTACCTTGTTTTGTTTTTACATTTACATTTGGCTAAGATCAAGCACTGTCCATACTGGAAAAAGAGCAACAGTGGCATTACATTGCATTCAGTACTCCCTATACTATAAACTTAGATGGAATACGGAATGTGGGCTACTGCAAATTACAGTTTACTTTCCAGGAAAAAAAAAACAGATTGTTGGGTACCATTCCCCCACCCCTGAATTTGAAGGTCATTGGAATTAAATACAGATATCTTCTTTTTAGAGAGCTGAAAAGCTCGTAGTGCACAATACCAGAAAGCAAGTGGAAGAGGAAATGCTGCATCTGTGCCACCTGAGGATTCTCAAACACCATGGCAATCAGGACAGAAATGAATCCACACCACCACACTGGCCCATGGTGGCCAAATCAGTTGAGTAAATGTCTTTTAGCAATCTGTCTGGCATGACGCAGTTCAGCTGCATTTTACCCTCCTTGTGGACACAAATGAACAATATAAACTCCAGATGTAATTGGCCCTGCCGTGCCCTTACCAAAGTCAATGTAACTCTGCAGTGCCAATAAGTTTTGTGACAGCTTTTAATTAAAACAAATAAACAATGAGATTCAAATGTAAATTACAAAAACACCACTCAGGTAATTCCATGTTGGTTAAACTTTTATCTATGTAGCCACCAAAAGCACACAGGTAATTTAGTATTTCAAACTGATTCTGCAAATAGATTAGCTCTTGATATAAAATTGTTAAGCAAATCATATCAAGAAAAAAACATTCTGGGATACAGTCATGGGAAGAGGTCACATACACAAAACTAAGCTTTGCCCAATTGATTTCTAATTATAAAATCAGAGGCTCTAGTTTGTGGTCAATAGTCCTTCTCTTTAGCCTGAAAAAATAAGCTGTGCTCACACACAAATATGCATAGACATAAAACAATTTTCATTGTTTCAGTAAGCAAGTATGTGCCCTGGCACCGTTCAGCTCAGAATGAATCAGGCAATGCCTCACTGAAGGCCATCTATGGAATTAAGTCTACGATGCCTCACTGATGGCCAGCTGTGATACAGCAAATTGTTCCTTATAATAAAGCTACAGTAATGTCTGCCTGGGGAAAAAAAAATCCACAGGCAGATTCTACAAGGGCTGAATAAATTTAAATGCACATATTGTATAATTACACAATTTTATGTTTTCCTTTGTAAAAAGATAGTGGTTAAGAATTTCATATATTTAATTCACTCATTCTTCAGCATGAAGGGTAGGCTGCCAGGACATCTGAGTCTCTTGTCTCGTTTCATCTTTGTATGAAATTGGACAATTCTCAGGATGCAAGAAAGCCAAATAGTACTGCTCTACATATTAAGCATGCTCAATATAAGTATGCTTTCTAAGTACGTACTACATCTTCATCATAGACTAAAATAGCGTGACGGTGAATATACTTTATCTATATAAACAAATTAGGAAAAATCTTTAGTTACTATATGATGTGTAAGAGCATTTGATTCACAGGTCTACCTATTTTATACAACAGCTGTGTTCAGTGTACGTGTGCTGCATTTCAGAAATTGATGAGTTTTTCTGACTTCATAATTTTATAATGATAAAATGCTAGAACATTCATAAACATTGTGAATCTTTTCCTTGGGAAATCTAAAATCCGTGCTGTGCTGCATGATTACTCAAATAATGATTTACTGCTCCCCATGACAAGAAGAGAAGAACTGTGATCTATATAACTTGTCATATCCATCTCTGATATTTACAAATGAATGCATCTAATGATCTGGCTGCTAGAAATTTCACCCTGTAATATTTGCTAAAACTTAGTCATCTTCATTATTTTTCTCTCTAAAGCTGTAAAAAAATTCAAACTCACAAGAAAATTACTTTTTAAAAAGAAAAATATTTTCTTAATAAATGGTTACTTTCATTTCCAGGCCTGATTCTCTGCTGCATTATTCCACTTGCACATCTATGAGAGTCAGCAGAGATGACATTTCTTGAAGAAATAGGTCTTTCCTTGCTCTGCTCCAATCCCTTTATCACCCATTCAAAGTTACACAAAGTAATCTGGAAAACAGTGCCACAAATTCAGTTGCTTATATCTGAGTAACAGGTTTTTAATCATGTATTGCTAGCGGATCAGCTTGCAATCCGGCAGTCAAATTTTGTGGTGGTATCAACCACAGATGTTTCACGGAAAGTGAGACACAGGGAGTTGTCAACCCACTGTGAATCAATTTATTCATTCTCACCAACTCTCCAGTCAATTTCATACTTCAAGGTGCAAATTAGAAATACAGATGTATTCTCTGAAAAGCTTTAGAGATTCAGGTTTTAAAAAGCAAGTTTAGAGCCTGTTGGCTCTCATCCAGCATAGTATCAGTTTAACACTAGATGAATTCTTCTGCGGGGAGCCACATCCCCCAGCTTTGAAGTGAACTTTACAAACACGTCTTTATGTCAGTTATGTTGTCTGCAGACCATAAGTCCTAAGACTTTATAGCCACGTTCAAGACCTGGCAAAAGACCTTCTGCTTTTCAGCCATTCCTACCACAAGTGGAAAGTGGAAAGCTCTAAGACTGTACCACTGTCTTAAACCATGTGGTTGACATTGTTAGTACTGGGGACCAGAATCTGGGGGACAGCAACTACCCAAAACTGCCATACAACTGAGAAGGAACTTTAGTATTTCTTAGCTATGTAGAACAGTGAGATATCTTGCAGTAATTCAAGATACATTCTATCTGCAATGACCTGGAATGGAAAGCAAAAGGAAATTGGAAGCTGAGTCAGCAAACTATATCATAAAGTCATTACAGGTCTGTGATGTGATGAGATGAACAGCAACAAAGGATAAACTATGGTATGTTACACCTGTTGCATACACTTTAAGCATCACTGACTGGAACTGTGTTCTTGTATTTGCTGTAAGAATTGCACAAGTCAACAGACAAATTAATAAGGGTCTGTCAGGGTTTCTACTACCCTAATATTTAAGGATTATTTTTTTCTAACATTACAAAGTGATATTAATAATGGTACAATATTACTATGATAGAAAGCAGATAGAATTTATTTGCCTAATTATGCCTCACTTTGGCCTAACAGTAAACACTGAAGAACAGGCAACTAATCCCAGTAGGCTGCTCTGCTGTTCTGGGTTATCAGTTGCAACGCTGGTTTCTCTTGATAATATATTTGAGGATGAAAGCAGAAGACTATGTAAGTAACAGCAACAAAAATATTTCATTCACAATATACTTGCTACCCTTTAACTAGCTAAGACTGCTTGCAGCAAAATATTTCATTCTAGCTCAGAGAAGCTGCTAAAATTTTTATTAATGAATTTTATTAAGAAATTTATTTCTTTTTAAATCTTACAAAATTGAATCTAAAATAATACTATTCTGGATTCTGAAATACGATTATAGCTGAGAAAGTATGATTTTCTACTAGTCACAATGGCAATGCTATCTCCTTATTTTCATATTTACCCTTTATTTTAATATGCAGATAATAACAATCCATAGCTACATAAATGTAAATACCAGAGAATCCATTTTAATCCGGACAAATGAAAAAAAAGACAGACCAACCCCCCCAAAAAAACATAGAGAAGCACAGAGACAAAGCAGTGATTCATAGAAATAAAGAGTCATACACATATGCAGTTTACATGTTTATAATTGCCAGTGAATTCTTGACTTGCTCTCACATATAGCTGTAGGATAGTGACTCAGCCAGAGTGAGTGTCAGCCAAATCCAACCAAAGGAGGAAATACAATGCATACATTTTCCATTTTGTTTATGGCACAAGAATAAACCCTCTACTCTGACCAAGGCTGTTTCAAGAGGATGAAGGATATGTGCTACAAAGGCTTTAGGGTGCTCCACAAATGGCTGTTTCCTTTTGAGCTACAGAAAATCTTGTAATGGACTTTTCTGTTTCTAGAGACACTTTTAAAGCCTCAACAGAAATTCAGTAATATTTTGTAGACAGTATGAAATTGCTGCTATAAACCTAAATGCAGATGCATAGCTTATATATTTAAGCCATACTTTTTAACTAAAGAAGTAAAAAAAAAAAATCAGTTTTGAAAGGGTAAGGTTTTATCCAAATTAATAGGGCAGTGCATTGCAGCTGGTTCATGTACGGCTAACGTGGTCCTTTTCAGAGCTTTTAACACACTTTGCTGATTGTTTGCTCAAGGCATATGGTTTGAATGAGCTGGGCAGTGCACAGTACAGCTGGCAGACTAGATATCAAAATCTGGCAATATGCCTTAGAGTCATGTGTGACTAGGTATCATATTTGCCTGAATTTTATGTTTTGATTTCTACCATATCGGTATAAATTGGAAGTTACTTCAGATTCTACTACAGTAGATGACATCGCTTCCAGTCTTGCAACAACTAGGTGTAGATGACCATGTTTTGAGGAATGGTCTTAAAGGGCAAAAGTTTTTTTCTAGACAAAATAACTATGAAAAGCTTCCATTAAACAAATCCAGTATCTTCAAAATCTGCAAGCATTTTTTTCTAGTGCACAGACTGGGAAACAGTGGCAGGTGCTGTTCCAAACACACACTCATTTCACTCAAGCAAAGAATAGAAAGGTTTTGGCAGCTTCTTTTGTTTTCACTATTACCTTCCATAACCTAAGTCAACGTTTTCAGCCTCAGCTCTGACATCCAGGAAGATCTAACAAAACTCTCCAGCATTACCTGAATTTTTGTACTAATTTCATAAATAAAGCATCATTTTTAGACTCTCAACATAATAAACTCTCATTTGCACTGTGTAGATTCATAAATTCCTGCTGTTAAAAAATGCTTTCATCAGAAATGGGCCAGCCTCCCATGATGTCCATTCATATTCCAGTTTTGAACTGCAGGAGGGTGTTTGCCAGTTACAAGTGTTCAGTTCTTATTATAGAGTTTCCTTTATTGCTGCTTGAAAAGCTAATACAGATACTAAGAGTGACATTCTCATCTCAGGGTACATACAACTGTGAATTTCTGAGTATATTCACAATTTTTCAGTGAACTGCATCCCATTTTTATGCCACATGAGCTCAACGTAATGAATTAAGGTGAATACTAAGAGATCTAGAGAAGCAGCAAGTTCCTTTCTACAGACCTGCGTGGATATGCAAAAGTATTTTGTAATAAAATGTGAGTTGTAATGCAAATGCTTTACTGAAGTCAAAGAGCATTTCAAAAACAATGGATCTTTTCAAGCAAAATAAATAAACCAGCACATAGCCTCTATTAGTCTCAAATATTATTCTCTTAAGTTTAGAAGGAAACTAATTTTTAGAAGCCTCATACAGTAGAAGTCACATACATTTGAGAGGTTGATTAATATCTTAAAAGTGAACAGCTGGACAATTTTGTGAAAAAAATATTTCAGTTAAAAAGAAAAATTAATTCCTTTGAAATCTTTTTTGCTACTCCCATAATCTTTTCTTCCCACTCCCTAATTGGTCCTAATGACAATAATATTGAGCATGCAGTCAGCACAGATACGCTATAATTGGACAAATTGGAAATATATAGTAAAGGATTTTTTAAATTGTTTTTTTACATCTCTCAAACTTCAATTTCCTTATCAACATAAAGGAATATAGAAAGGGAGGAAAGTAAATATGAGGGAAAAGGTTTCATATTCGTATAATAGAAGTACTGCCACTATGTTCTTGAACATTTAGAAGATGACCCCTCAAATAATGAATAAAATGTGCAAAGGACACTGTTTTACAGTATAAAGAAATCCAAATGGAATAAAAATGTGAAATATATTGAATTTTGTGGGAGTTCACTTCAGTGAGTGAACAACAGAACTGGAAAAGATGTATAGTACCATTTCTATAGCAGCAAATAATACATTATGTTTGTACAACTTCATGGAGAAGCTCTTTAGAAAGATGGCATGGCATATGTTCTGACACATCTAAGTGAGTGTGCCACACCTCTGACTTTCCTGCTGTGGCCTTTACAGTGTTTCTAAGGTTGATTTTTCATTATTTTTAAATAATATTTTTAAAACGGAATACATTATCCAGCCCTAATGCTTGACAAAATGTACAAGTATGCATTTCTTTACCTGCAAGGCCTGATTTGCAGACACGCTCAAACTACACGAAAGGTTCACAAGAGCAACTGAAACACTGAATAATATTAAATCAGCTATATACAAAATAGACTGAAGTATAGTTCAAAGAACATTGAGAGGAAAAAAGGAATGTTACAGGTCATGTCACCTACAAAGAAGTGTCAGAGGATTACAAAATTTTTATTTCCTAAGGAGCTCTCAGGTCAATTAGCTACCAGGGCCATTTCAGGTCAATTATCTAGCATTAACATGGACATTAGCAGATGGCTTCTTAGATTCACAAAGAGACTTAGAAACCTACCAGCTTTATGCAACTATAAACTCTCTCTAGCCCTGAAACATCTAAATGCCTTTTTCCAGGTTTGCATGAAAGCTGACAGCTGTCAGTTTGCATATATTTCAGCCTTCCACGTCACATGGATGTAAAAATAGACACACCCTCTCTCAGAGAGCCTGATTTATAGAATCACGCAGCTAACTTCGAGAGAACACAGGAAACGTTGACGATTTCCTCATCCCACATTTTAGTCATAGAATTAGGCAGGTACTTGAAAATCCTCTCCCCCAAAACCAGAACACTGATGACCAGCTTTCACTCCTCTTAATTCCCTTCCCCTAGGTTACACCATTTCTCTTTATCCTTATTCTTTATTTTGCTCGTTAATGTTTAATTTTTTTGTGCAAAGGGAAGAACTTTAAGAACACTCACCCCCACCTATCAGGACCCCTTGAATGAAGGCACTCTCCTGAAGGAGGAATACTGGCCTGAGCTATGAGCCTAATGCACAAAAAGATTCATACTGACTCCACTTCAGAGGTACTTTCTGCCTGGGCTGAAGTTTCAAGCAGAGACAGCTGATCTGAGTTTTTTCTATTAGCAAATAAATTCAACAGATTATAAAAAACTATTAACCAAGTCACCTCATCTTCATTGCTGTTTTAACTCAGGTTAAAAATGTAACTTTTGTATTGAAAGGTTTTGCTCTTTCTCTTTTTTTTTTTCTTTTAATCATACTTGCACCACATTTTAAAAGCCAATTACTGAATATCCTGTTTTTAAGAATGTTTTCACAGTAAATTAAGGCAATGTTTAACAAACTCACTAAGCAAATTGTCTTAGAGCTGAAGTGTTATAATTGGAAGAACTCAGTGAATATTTTCATGGTAATGCAAAACAGAAAAATCTTGGTCCAAGAACATAAAAGACCAGATTCAGACCTCAATAACTAGGCTTTACATATCATAGCCATAGAATAATCTAGCAAACTGAAAACGGAACTTAAAATAATCTAAAATTTGTTCTTTGAGAATGAACATATCCACACCAAAAAATTCTGAATTACCAACATAAGCCTACTATTGCATTTAAATATGCAACTAATGTAAAGCCAAACTTTTAAACTAGAACGGGGGGGGGGGGGGGGGGGGGGGAGGGGAAATTGTCACTGGGAAATCTAGCAGCTTATTTAAAAATAAACATTGTCAAAATGGCAGCTGTCTTGCTGGGTTACACACTACCAGATTCCTGGTAAATTGTTTACAGCTGGGGAGTCATATCATCTTTCAGTATCATCTTTCTCTGGGTTCCGTATTCATAAGAGCCCTTGATACCGAAATGAATGAAAATAGGAATAAGAATGTTCAATTCCACAACAAAAATAGAGACCGAAAGGTTTTGTTGTAGGTCTGCCATATTACTAGGCTTGACAATGTCTGCTCTGCCCAAAACCAGACAGCTTTGTATCCACTTAAGCATGATACATATCAGAAGGTTTGAAATAAATACAGTGTATTGCAACCAAGATGATTCTAAGCACATGCTGATTTCTGTCATCCCCTCCCCGCCACCCTATGATTATTTTGCTCAGCCAAATAAGATAAAAACTGTATCAAGATGTGGTTTTGACTCCTAAGGGAGAGAAAAATAGAATTCTTTAGAAAGGCAGTAAACTCCTGGTATAATCCAGCATTTAAATAATATGTTAGACATATCTATATATACACGGACCAAGACACATATGCATACACATAGAGTAATATATATATTGTCCTGCAGTTCTGTATTAAAAAAATGGAATACCCTGTAGTAGAAATACAGTACTAATAACTCAAAATAGCACTTCTGTTCAAGTTGCATTGTACAAGCCTATTTGAGTTCTAATTGTGTGCTGAGGTTCTCTCTTTTAATGCCTTGGTCTATTTGAAGGTTAGCTTTTGGTCCCATGGAGCTAAAGGAAAATGTGCCAACATTTTCAGAGATTTGATTACCTGTATAAAATTATACTTGCTCATTTTTCCTAGGCAAGATACTCTTGGGTAAAGTTATATTAAAGAGGGAATAGAAATAGTGTACATCCAAAGAAAATATTTTCCAATTACGCTTCACAAGATGCAGAAAATATTACTTGTTATAGAGGATTATGAATGAGATAATTACTGAGAGCTTAATGTACCTAAAGCTAGAATAAAGGAGAGAGAAAAATATTAATAAGTGGTTACTGACTGTTCTGTTTTTTTGTAATAAAAGGCCAGAACAGTACCAAGGACAAACCTTTCTACAGTTTTGCTATGATACGTTATGTACAAGAACTTTCTTACTTATACAGCCCATCATTAATTTCTATAAACAAAAGTATACCAGTTTTTCTTGAACACCCAAAACACTTTATGCATCTCAAAACAAGCTTAACAATATTTTTTCAAATTAAGAATTGAAAATAAAAGAAATTTAGAAATACATAGGATAAAATTTTCATTTCACATGTTCCTAACAAGTAACCTGCACTTTTGAAAGAATCCCAACTAATGTTAGGTTGGTAAGGTATAGAATGACAAAAGACTTTGAGTTTTAGAAAATAAAGTACGACTCATTATCACTTTTTGATTCTCTAGTGAAATAACTCAAGTATTCTTTGCAAGGGCTTATCAGAAATATTTGAGCTTCCACATGTAGTATTTCAATACAGGTGTGATCAATAGGGAAGATTATTAAAAAAAAAAGGATTTTCAAGTAGCTGCAGCTCTTTTCCTGCTGCAAAGCAGAACTTGGTATGACATGCAAAATTACCTTTGGCAGGTGATTTTTTTTTTTTTTTTCTTTTCTTCTTTTTTTCTCCCCATTTTTGGCTCACAATACTGCTGCATCAAGCATGAGAGTACAGTCACTACAGAAAAGGTTAAGAGGATTTCTAAAAGAATTACAAAGGACACAAACACTGCAAGGGTCAATCTACACAGAGCAGAAGCTGCATGAATGCTGTGGCTTTCTTACGCTCCTGTGCTTAATTAATTCTGCTTACTTAATTCCAGAAAGAAATGGTTTCAGTAACAAAACACATGCCCTACCAAGTCTTATAGTCCCCTCATTAACAGGAACCCTTTTAATATTCTTAGACACATGTAATAACATATATATGCACAACACAAGAGTTTTCATCTTAGTGTAGTCATTGCTTTTTCTTTCATCTCTCTGCCACCACCAGACACCGCATAAACTGTACATAGGACTTTACATTAACTTCATTAAGACAGGCTTAATGCCTAGTGAGTTTACTAACCAAATTTTGAATGAATTTGACCTATTGGATCTCAAGCAATTCAAAGTATCTGGAAGACTGGACCCCTCAAAGTTATTTTTATCAGCTAAAAGCAGTACTGCGAAGCATACAGCTTCACAAAGCAGAAATTCTGCCTCTGTAACAGAGCATATCACAGGGCATAATAAGGACAAGTGATTTATCAATTAAGTGGCAGAAAAAAAGAATAAATTAAGGATTAACTATTACTGGATTATTGGTCTCCCTGAGAAATCTCAAAGACATGCTCCTGAGAGATTTCTTTTGATAGTGTCTCATGGGGACAATGAAACACATGAGTACCTGAAGACTGTATGACGGTTATTACAGCAGGAAGGTCACCAAGACAAGAGACTCCTGAGGTCAGTTACTTTGTCTTACACCAGCCTAGAACCTCCTGTGCTTCGGAGGTGCTCAGAGCTAAATACAAAGTGGACTATCACGAGACTGCCTTCCTAACATGACATCAGAGAAACTGAGCCTTAAGACAAAATGGAGCCACATTTGCTGTCTTGGAGTGGGGAAAGTATCTCTTGTGTTTTCCAGTCTTTCTGCAATTTGCAGAATTTACAAATATATTTCTGATTCTGCATAGGATATGTCAGTTGGAATAATAGTGGCTCATGTTATATTTTTTTCCCACTTTACAGGTATGTAACACATACATTTCATAACACAGTCAAAGCACTGCAGTGAACCTATTGTCCCAGGGGGCCTGAAGCCTAGCTAGTGGAGCAAAATTTTGCTTCACTATCCATCCAACTTTGTCCATACATATTTGTCTATTACAGTACTTTTGCAGAATGCATTTGATTTAGAAACATTTATTCACAGAAAGCTCCATTAAAAAATCCAAATATTTATTTACGCATATATACTACTCAATTCCTATCATTGCTTATTGCTAGCTTGCAGTAACTAGCAGGTGGTCTTCTGGAGTGACAGAATTTAGATCAATTACAGAATGATTACTTAATGGGGTATCAGTGCAGCTACCTTCTAAACAGAATGAGAAACCTAATTCTGCCTAGCATTTTAAAGTGCTTGTCATTTTCCTTATTTTTGAGGTATGATAATTCCACTGTGTCAGTAAGCCTTATATTCACAGAACGGTCAGGGTTGGGAGGCACCTCTGGAGATCATCTAGCCCAACCCCCTGCTAAAGCAGGGTCACATACAGCAGGTTGCACAGCCACGTCCAGGTGGATTTTGAACGTCTCCAGAGAAGGAGACCCCACAGCCTCCCTGGGCAGCCTGTGCCAGGGCTCTGTCACCCTCAGGGTAAAGAAGTTCTTCCTCATGTTCAGCTGAAACTTCCCGTGGTGCAGTTTGTGCCCATTGCCCCTTGTCCTGTTGCTGGGCACTGCTGAAAAGAGCCTGGCCCTGTTCTCTTGACACTTACCCTTGAGATATGTATTGATAAGATCCCTCTGAGCCTTCAGGCTAAACAGGCCCGGCTCTCCCAGCCTTTCCTCATAAGAGAGATGCTCCAGTCCCCTCATCACCTTCACAGCCCTCCACTTGCCCCTCCCCAGCAGTTCCCTGTCTCTCCTGAACTGGGGAGCCCAGCACTGGACACAGCGCTCCAGGTGCAGCCTCACCAGGGCAGAGCAGAGGGGCAGGATCACCTCCCTGCACCTGCTGGCCACGGTCCCCCTCATGCACCCCAGGATCCCACTGGCCTCCTTGGCCACCCGGGCACACTGCTGGCCCACGGGCAACTTGCTGTCCCCCAGCAGTCCCAGGTCCCTCTCCGCAGAGCTGCCCCCCAGCAGGTCAGCCCCAGCCTGTACTGCTGCACCACATTGTTCCTCCCCAGGTGCCGGACCTTACACTTCCCTTTGTTGACCTTCATGAGGTTCCTCTCCACCCAACTCTCCAGCCTGTCCAGTCTTGCTCAAGGGCAGTGCAGTGTTCTGGGATATCGACCACTCCTACCAGTTTTGTATCATCAGCAAATCTGCAGAGGGTGCACTCCGTCCCATCATCCAGGTCACTGATGAATAAGTTGAACAGGACAGCACCCAGTACTGACCCCTGGGGAACACCATGAGCTATTTGGTCTTTACACCTTGTGATACTATTACTGGTTAGTGGGAGACAGCACTGTCTATGGAAATTAACAGAAAATCAGAAAGCTTGTCCCCTGGCAATGCCACAGACTTGAGACATAATTGCGGACATTGAAAATGACTTCTCTGCCCACACCATCTTTCTGCATTTACATTTTCTTCCTCAGCTACATTCTGCATATCCTATTTAGACAGTAATGGCTTTGAGGCAGGAATTTTCTCCTATTCAACAAAATGTATCAAAATTTTAACTAATGCTTCTTAATACAAACAGCAGCACTAGCAGCTCTCACATTTACTGTTACTTAGTGTACCATTCCTCATTTGCTGTAGTTCACTTCATAAAAATGCCCTTCATGTATGCTTTGAGGGTATGTACAACAGTTTAGAAAATCACAGAAGAAATAAGTCCATGCTGAGATTCCCTTAAAAAAAACCCATGGCTTAAATCTCAATTTAGTATATAAAACTGTTTGTGCCAAGTAAAATCCTGGTACATGTTTTAAATTATTCAAGTAACTTCTTTTTATTCATATGAGAACTCAACAAAAAGTAAAAGTCCTTGTATATTTAGATCAGCACCTGCTCTCAGTTAATCAAATATTCTAACAAATATGCAGGAAATAGAAAAAATAATCAAGATCCATTAATTAGAAGAAACAAACTATAAATTTGAAATATTGTTTTGGCATTAAACCTTGGTTTTTCATAAAGGAAGAAACACAATCTTTTTGCCTCTGGACATTGTATTTTCTTGTCTGTGTGACCTGACAACAATAGGAATTGCAAAGTGTGCCAATACTCTACACTAAAAGCTTTAGACCACATAACAGAGAACAGGTTGCCTGCAAAACAGACAGCTAAAAAAAAAAAAAGTTAAAAGGGAATAGCAGTTATGTCAGTAAGGGTATTTGAGTTGAGTAATATTGGATATTACCTTTTGCATCATGCTTTAATATACAGGATAATGTTACATCAGTTATGTTGCAGGTTATCCCAAATTAATTTAAAAATATGGAGGCTTTTTTCCATTCCCTTTAATATCCTGATTTCTTATGTTGGGTGTATAACATGTCAATAGCTTTTAATGATGCTTGTAGCTTGACGACCTTAGACAATTATGTGATAGACGAGCTATGGTTTGGTTCAATTCCTGTATCCTCTGTGTACTTCACGTCTGGATGCCCGCCACCAGTTCTGTATATACTGAAATTCACCTTTTCTCAGTTGGTAACAATACCCCTCTATTGTATGTATTGTATGTAAGCAGTTCTCTCAGCAAGGGAAAAAAAAAAATTGGATAATATGGTTTCTGGATTTAAACCAGGAGATGACTAGGGCACTCTAAACTGCTAAGAAATATGTTTCGCTGGTTCTACCTACAACTGGGTTCCTTGCCTCCAGTGATCCTTTCTGAGTCAGTCTTTTATTTAACTACATTCCCTCTCATTGAGGCGTGATGTAACAGCAACGCACAGTACATCAAGTTGAAACACAAACCCTCAGCTCTGCTTCTATTCACCAGGGGCTGGGTGCATAACAGTTCCTGAGCTCAGACCCTGAAACAAGAAAAGGGATTTCTTACATTGCTCCTAATGATTCCTCTGGTTAATTCAGGAATGGCATTGATAGTCCCCAGGGAAAACTACACTTACTTTTTCTTAGCTGCTGGCATGACTGCTGTAAAATAAAAGCTTTGAAAGAAATTATGGAAGGAGAATCTTTACACTAATAGAGAGTCCTCAAGGAAAAAAGAAAGTTATATGTTACTCTATATCACCACAGGTGTTCCCCAGGGATCGCCAAGAGGCTGCTCAGATACATAAATATTTGCTTAAATATCTTCAGAGAAATTATCTACATTTATTTTCAATGCCCCACACATTGATTTCAAATAACAGTTACCTTTAAACATGGCTAAAATACTAATTGAAGCAAATTATTTCCGTAATGAGGTTTACTGCTTTGCATCCAGATTAAATTGCATAGCATCAACATCCGAATCTTGTCCAAAAAAATAAAACTCATCAACAACCAAATAAAAGACCCTCAGCTGTGAAGTCCTTGGTCTGTTCCACTACACGCATTATGCCTTCCTTTTTCTTCTTTCACTTTACTAAAATAGGAATAAACCCCAATTTTTAAAACAGAACTTTCAAGAAACAAAATTTGTGCAAGCTCTTTCCCATTATTTTCACATGCAAACTAATTTTTCTTGCAGTTATGGTGAACGTGTGTTTATTACATCCTAAAAATACAGAGCTATCTACCAGTTAAAAAGTAAGCCTTTCTCAGATGTAATTCAGTTCGTGAATTACTTCAGCTCCAGAGCTCTTACTGGAAGCCTGCACACACTGAAGGAATTAGTCCCAAAGTATTTATCATTTTAATACAAAAATATTTTAAATGTTTTTATTACGTAAATCCTTGAAAAATTAAGGATCATATCTGGACCTGAAAGCAATAAATAAATTCTTTCACTTTACTGGTTGAAAGGCAACATGTTCTGTCACTTTTGGGAAGTCACTACTATGTTTTCAGCAGCCTATGGGAAATATGTTTGTCAAGTTCAGAAAGGATAAACTTTTAGCAAAACACCACCATCACAATTGGCACTAATTGGTAGTTAAATTGACAACTGGAACTGAAGCATCCTGACAGCACCAGAGGTGGGCCCTACAGGTAGAAATTGAAAACCATTTACTAAAGCAATGTTGGAAAGACTAAACGATTATAGGGCATCTGTGTAATATCATGTGGAAGGCTCTACTTAATTTTTCATACTGTCACTTCAGCAATTTGCATGCACACATGGAAAACATTTCAATTAATTGTGAGAAAGATAAAGTGTTTAGATCAATATATTGAATAAAACTACACAAGCTTCTAATTCTTCACAAACAAACAAAAATTCTCAATAATAGCTACTTTTTTTTCAGATTAGAAATCTTTGTGGCTTTAGAAAAACATGACAAGGAAATTTAAGCAAATAATGTTAAAGTAACATCAGGGGATCCAAATGCCTAAGCACACACAGTGAAATCATATCCCCCCATATATACCATTCTGCTTTTCAACAACAACAAAAAAAACTAAAACAAAAATCTCAACTCAACTCTTTGATATTATACCATGCTTATTGTCTATGAAGTCTTAAACTTAAGATGTAAATCACATCACCGAGGTGTCCCCACCTCAGTAAAGAAAACACAGAGGGCTCAGAAGGTGCTTGGTGTTTTGCAGGTTGACCCTTTACCATGCAGGATTCATAAGTACCTTGACATTATAATGCATTCCTTTAAGTGCTTTCCACATTGGTGGTCCATACTGGTACCTATTATGTGCCACTTTTTTACTCTCTTACCGTAATAGTGTGAAGGAGAAATAAAGGAAGCAACTGATGAAATGCCTTTTGGTTATCACCAGTGCAGTTGTACTAGCTGACATACAAGTGTTGAAAGTTGTGACTCTACTTAAAATGTGTTTATGTCATGCCCCCAGACTAGAGATAAGGGAGCATGAAAGTGTTCAGCCTTACCTAGTGATACTCCCAGAAATATACAGCAATGAGATTTTGTAGTCTGAGGATATGTCTTTTTTGTCAACTCTAAGAAAAATCATGAAAACTATTTTATACTGTATTAGAGAATTTACATACCGTTGGCTCAATTCAGTCAAAATTTCCTTCTTTAAATTCATGCTTTCCAAGAAGAAATTTCTTTGAACTCCTACTTAATTAAAAGAAAAATAAAAACAAAACCCAAATCAAATTTGTGTAGGCTCAGGAATATTTTTTTAAAAACCAGTACTTTTATCAGGCTTTTATAAAATGTTGTATAGTATATTTATTGTCTTTGCAGCAACATTTCTCAAAGAGCTTTTCTCAGAACTACTGACACTCCTGCTTACCACACTGATTTAGACCATATAAGCTGGAGCATTCTATGAAGTATATAGGCATCTCTTCTCCTTCAGAAGCACACAAAAGGCAGGGGGAATTAGTATTTTCCATGAAGAATACAGTAGCAAAATAAATGGTATGTTTCAGCTGCTGGGAGTTTATTAAACATATGTAGGAAAATTAGCGTATAATTATGGTTGCAAAACAACAACAAAAATCTAGGCCTTAGAAAGCAGCGTTGACTTTGCAACATTTCAGATACTAAATATTTTATGGCTTGCATTTAAATCATAGATACCAAAACATACAAGTGCATATTGGAAGGAAAATAGAAGAATCTATTTAATATGGTGTTCTGATTTCTGATGTTCTAATGGTGAAAGCTTCAATGATGCATTAATGTAGGACCATGTTATACCCTGTGAAACTTATGCTAGGTCTATACTACACCTGTATTTCACAATGATTTCTTCCATTCAGGGAAACAACATGTAATTCACACCTAAAGTAATGACAGCCTTAGTTGTATACATTATGGGTTTGTATCACTTTGAGTACAACAGTACTTTCAGGCAGCTATTATAATCACAAGCTCAATGCAGGAATAAAAAGGAAAGCATATGGAAAGAACTTGCTTAATTAAAACCTTGTTTACTTTGCATATATGTATCCCTTGTACTTCAACAGAACTATTTATAATTTTAAACAAGTAAGATTTTACCATTTCCTTGTTAAGAGATAAAATGTATGTTGGCAATGAAATCAAAGATTGCATAAAACATGTATAATGTAGAACATACAGCTTGAAGCTATTTATAAGTGCTCTCTGCATTTCCAGGTTTGGTTTTTGCAGTAGCACAGCCTGAAGCACTTAACTGTGAAAACATGATGCCTTTCTTCTACTCCTCCTACAGGAAAATTATTTCTCCTCTAAAGGCCTGAACCTAAGCCCCATACATCAAGTGAAAAATCTCCATTGCTCTAAAAAGCAGAAGTTGCCTGGCTCGCTCATCCTACAAGCCGTACAAACAAAATCTGCGTTTATCAGAGTGAAGACACACATCACGTAAGTGAGAAACAAGGAAGAAAAACTCCACAGTTACAGATAAAAAATGTCTACCTGAGACTACACGACACTGAAAAGTTGACTCAAGAACGTTCTTTCTGAGTCTCAGTAACTCAATCTAGTTTGTGTCCTCCCCGTCCCGACTTTTCAAAGCAACTTCTCAAGAGCCAGCACAGCTCTTCTGCCAAGCACAGGCCACAGATGTGACACAGCAGCTGTGCCTGTGAAAGATGCAGGTCTTCCTTGGCTTGCTCACTTTCAAATCTCTCATCACAAAGACTGCATGCAAAATATGCAATATATTACTTTGGGACTTGAAATTGGTAAATACCAAAAAGTCTGGGGAAGGTTAGGGGTTTTCTAAATAATTAAATTAAAAAGAAACCAAAAACTTTTGTCACCTTCATGCCTTCTTTTGCTCTCTCCACACATTGTACTTACAAACGACAACTATTAACACATCAAACTATCCCAGGTTTTTGCTTAAAAACTTCCATTAAAGTAGGTCCTATCCCATTTAAAACATCACAAACAACACGTTCCATAAAACAGGAGCTACAATTAGATACCCAGAACCTAGTTTCCTAATGCTTTTAAATACTATTACCTATTTCTTGTAAATTTGGTATCTGTCTCCTGTGAAAGAAGAGCAGCATTTGCTCTTCCACAGATTTCACAGCGCAGCTGCCATGGTGCTGTATACGCATGCAGAGGAGACAGAGATGCAGCAGTGTGTATCAAGTAAAAGTTCTATCTAACTAATCAAGTCCACAGGGACGGCATGCAGTGTCACAAGACATATCACTCTACACTCCAATGAGGTTGTCAGCCACTGGGAGGCCTGCAAACTGCTGACAGCGCTAGGCAGTGTACAGAGTCCTCTAAAGCAGATGCACTTGCTTTGTAAAGTATGTACCTGTTTCTATGGATGAAGCAAAAAGAAGGAAATTAAGTACGAAAAGGTATTTGTAAATCTATCTTTCTGTATTGTATTGCTGTGAACAAAACCAAGCTCATTTGAAGTATGTCACATGAACATGAAAAAGGTTACTTTGTAGGTTTCTCAAAATGCATATATACATTTCTACATATACAGATCAAAACAATATGGAATTTATTACAATATCATTTGTCAAAATAAATGCAGTATTAATACAGACAAGAAAGAAAAACTAGAACGTTTGTAGCATTTTATGGAGAAATCTGAAATTCAGAAATCACCCTAAGAGTAAGATTCATACACTTTTTACAGATGTGTGAACTCAAGTAGAGCTGCATATTTTGAGTTTGTTCCTACCGAATATAAATATTAAAATTGATATTAAAAGTGCATATTGTTCAAACTCATTGTAAGAAGTTAAAGACTGAAAGCAAAAGATTTTATCCTGTCCTTTACTCAAGCCATCGAAGAAAATGACCACTCTTTAAGAAAGAAGTGACATTAAATACCCTATTAGTCTTACCCCAGATTCTTTCATTTATTTGAGCAACTACATTGGTAATGCATTTATTAATATAAATTTGTGCAGAATAGCAATAAATAAGTACCTTTGAAGAGTGTGTGGTTGTACTGCAACATTTAAAATTCTGAAGAAGGGTCTTCATGCCTAGAAGCTGTTTCTCTCAGAAAAATGGAGCAGCCTAATAAAATGTATTACATATCTCTGTAAACCCTGTGTTGCTAAACTTCCGCTGTTCTTCAGAAACTTTGGTATCACATCTTTTTAACCAATTGAATGACTGCTTAGTACACTCTATATGCTGCCTTTTATTTTGAAAGTGATTTGCATTGTTTAGATTTATTATAATTAATCTAAATTTTCAGTTTTATTTTGCTGACATACATTTCAATTCCATTAGAATCAAATGCTTCTACTCAGTGTCTTTCCACCCACTGACATAAAAACCGTTATTTAAGTATCAATATTATTCTGAGCAGTTCTTAAGAGCTGAATTTTCAGTGGGCTTTAAAGGTACATTTGAGAACATAGATTCTGCTTGTGTGTCTATTATTTCTGATTGTGAAAAAAACATATATTTTTGTATTTAATATCCAGAGCACCTAATTACATTGTACAATCACATTGTACAAATAATATATGACCACAAAACATACCATATACACTCTAAAATAGTGTAGAAATGGAAGAAAACTGCAACTCAAACCTACATAACTAGATTTGCTTCAAAAATGTTTACTCTGGGACATTAACTGTCAATAAATTTGTTTTAGATTATACTAGTACTTTGAACATGTAAAAAAGCACATATAAGAAACACTGCCTCTATAATGTCAGAAAAGCACATTTATGTCCAGAAAAATGCAGCAGATAGGTAGCATACATATTTGGTATCCACCATGTTAAGCCTCTCTACATCAATTCATTCTATCGTATTTTACAGAGTGTCCTTCTTTCAAAGGCTGGCCAAAAAAACCCCAAAGAAAATCAAGGTAAGTCAGAGGGCAGAAAAACAGTTGATAAAGAACGTCACAAAATGAGGGAAATATTCCAAGTGTGCAAATCCTTTGGCAGGGGGCAAAACTGAAAGGCTGGAGGAAGAGTGTAAGCAGAAAAGAGATGAGGAGGAACTAGGTAAATGCAAATCTACTGTGAGTTCTGAAAAAGGAGGTTATTTTTAACTTGCAGTGGATAAAAATGCGATGAGGGTGACAGAGGACAAACTATAGCCCAGCTTCATGAAGGAGGAGAGCATTTTGGTGGTGACATTCTGTATACCTTGAAGTTTCGGCAAGAGGGCTTGCTAAGAACTGTAACTGAGGGAGCTGCTGCTTTATAGTCAGGAAGAATTAAGAGCAGCTCTGAAAGATGTGGAGTACCTCTGTTCCCACTGACTACAGCAGAGTTTGAAAGCACCCACAATACTTGTAAACCTTAGGAAAGAAAAATAAGTCAGAAATAGGGATTATTTTTCTGGAGAGTGTAAAAAATTACAAGAATATTTCAAGCCATTTCCATAAATAAAACCAAGCATTTCTCCCTAGAGGAACAAATGTCACTTTTTGCTCATTTCCATCTATATCATGCAGTGTTTTAATTAGGTAGACATCTCAACAAATAGATTGTCACAGCATTTTAGAGTAGCTAATTCTATTCAAAATGCCAGCAGAAGATGGCATAATGTCTTCATTGGTTTGGCTTAGTTTAACACATCCACTTCTATTCACTGATGACTCAATTCAGGATATTATACTCACCAAAAAACCCTAATATTGTAGAAATATTAAGACTTGGATACACCCTGAAAATAGAAGTACTAAAAACTCAGGATTCTCCTCAGCTACTCAAAAGCAACTCGAAAAATTTTTAAAAGCTTGACCAAAATATTCTGAAAAGAATAAGGTGGATAAAATATTTTAAGATCTCAAGTAAGTGTATCACGATCTCTTTGACATTGTGATATGTTACTAACTGCAGAAAAACAAATGAGAACAGATGTATAATACCTGCTATAAATATAAATTAACACAACACTCAAAATTCACTGGATATAAAACTCATTACACGTTCTGATGCTAACTTTTGACTGGAAAGTGGCTACACTAGGGAAAATTTAGGAATGCACTTGATCTGTGTTTTCTGTAGCAATAGTTACAGGTATTGACAGTACCTATATTATACTATATCCTATTCCTTTACCCATAGAATTTCCAAAATTATCATGAAATTAACTGATATCTGTAATTTCTGTTCACTAGCGATTTGTTTGGGGTTTTTTTGGTGGTTTTTTTTTTCTTTTTTACTCAATTTCAGTAGCCAGGTAATATGGCAATAATGTACCTGGTGATTTGAAGGGATCCGAACTTTAGTGATACAACGATCAAGTATTTATAACTGCTTACTATAGGCCAAACATCCATTTAGGAACAGGAAATTATTTTCTAAGAATAATTCTAAAGTTAATTAATTCCTGATTAATGCAGACAGCCTATGATACCTTTTTACAGAAAGTGCAATGCTGATTCACTGACTGAAGTTAGTACACACCAAACTACAGAATAAGTTAAAGCATGGCACCAACCAACGGTTTAAGGCAATAGCCAAGCTAGGACACATAGAAAAATATTATAAACTTCCCAACTTTGAAAGTAAATTACAAAATCTGTGACAACACTCTTATTTCATATGTGTGCATATCAGGACCTCTCTAAAAACTAGTACATTGTAATATGCTATATATAACACACATCCTTTTTTTGTTTTTCAGATTCTCAGAACATAAATAACTTTTCTGTAACCCGGCTGGAAACAGAAAATGATCTGTAGGTGTAAAAACCTTTCTGAATGAATAAATACGAACATTTACAAAAGGCTGCTTTGGTGAAAATCTTCAGCTGACAGAGCTGAAGAGTGGTGACTAATATTAGTAAAGAAAGGAAGTGTATATGCCTGCATATTTTTGTCAAATGGAGTATGTGTAATTTTGTTGTAAATAGCAGATTAGCTAACCAGGAAACCATAACCTAAAAATGAAGTACCTTTAAAGCACAAATGTATGGATATTAATGAAGAATTTCAGAATAACAGAGCACCTCAAATTTGAATTTCTTAGAAGAGTCCAAATGACCAAAGACCTTCACATATTATACATTTACATACTTAGAGGGGGAAAAAAAAAAACCAAAAAAAAAAAAAAAAAAAAAAAACCAAAAAAAAACAAAAAAAAAAAAAAAAAAAAAAAAAAAAAGAGGTAAAAAAAAGTTGTGCCTTACCCGGCCAACTAGTATTGGTTCAGGTCCAGAAAATTCTTCTAATACAAACATTTGATTCCAAACCCAGCCTCTCTTGGAACGGTTCAAAACTCTTTGTTCTTCAGTTAGCCTTTTTAGTCCTGTACTGAATCCACTTGGCAGTACTTGAGATTGATTCATTGGAGCCATATAAATGGAAGGAAGGACAGTAATCCATAATATTATTAATGGAGTCCATGTATCCATAAGCATTTCCGTTAGTCTTTCTGGCATTGTACCACAAGCTATGCAAATCACCACAGAAATGAAATTATTATTTTGCCTTCCTCCAGACTGTAGCAATCCAATTCATCATGCAGTACAGAACATTTACTTACAGCTCCTCCATGTGTTTACAGCACAGTCAAGGTAAAAATATTGTAGATTATAAAAACATGATCCATTGAGTTTTCCGATCATTAAAGATTCCTGGTGGGGGGGAAAAAAGGTTAAATTAGCTTAAAGATCTTACTTTTACATCATAAAAAAAGCCATATTAGGTTTTAATTTGTAGTATATAATATTAGTGCATATTAAATAAGTTCAAAAATATAATTTATTCTGTAAATTCTTTCACTGCCTAAAATAGTAAGAGAAGATTCAGATAAGTGATTACACACACAAGAAAACATTTTACTTGCAGTTTGTTTTGAGATATGAAGAATCTCCCGGCCTCCTTGCTAGCCTCTACTTTTTATATAGTCAACTATAAACACTTAGCATGTCAAATAATAAAAGGCAAACAAAATAACATTCTTGCATACAGACTTACTCTCCTTTCCTCCACAAGAAAAAATAAAATACATCTCATAAGTGCACAGGGCTCCAGCAGTACATTCTCATTTTAGTAATCACCTAGCTGCAGAGCACACAGCTCAGCAAAACCTTCACAGTCCAGCAGAGGAACACAGCTGCTAAATCCACTGCGATTTCCATGATTCCCAGACCAGACCACTACCAGAATCTATGCAAGCTTATTTACGTACATCTGCACTACAGGACTCTCCGTGTCTCTCTTGCCTTCAGAGAAAACACACAGTCAGATTTTATTTCAAAGACATTTTCCCTGTTGGACACCTGGGATAATTTTGCCTGTCTTTCCCCACCCACCCTTTCATGTAGTAGGCGGCCACATCAGGTTTCAACTCTGTGTAAATATTCCTTGAAATGGACAAGAAAGTTAGCACAGTAGGGCTTCCTAATGCCACAGTGACTGACATAAACCTGTAGAAAGGTAGCTGGGCCACGGCTCGGGGAGAAGGGCTGCATTGCAGTTACTCTAATGAAGCTGGAGATATGTAAAAAGTTTCCTGATACATTTTCTTTGATTCATATCCAAACAATCTCATGAGAAACTGCTATATACACGATCTATAGAAACATCTAGTGGTAAGCTTACACTCTGTCTTCCACTGGATTTTTTTCCACTTTAAAATGAATCCCTACTGTCGCAACTCTATGAAAATTTTGGGGAGTTGTTTTTGGTGGGGTGGGTGGGTTTGTTGGTTTTTTTTATGTTCATATACTCTCATAGAAGAAAATACCTGAAAACATGAAAAGCACCGGTGAAAGTCAGCTGTTATTTTAAAAGCAAACAATGTAAAAAGTAATTTATTTTTTTTAAACTTCAGTAATTGCCAAAGCAACTGTGAAATCTGTTGCATGAAAATCTGAAAGTGTGAGAAACTTGTCTTGTTAAAAGGGGAGAAGAGCTGTTATCAACCTAAAACTCAATATCTGAAGTAGCATGGAAGACTAGTAAGCTAATAGTGCAGTGCTTTGACAATGCATCAAGAATGAGGTGAATATCCATTACAGAAGTAACTGTGTGGCTTACAGGCCTCGTTGCCAACTGAGATGGAAAGAAAGAAATCAGAGAATACAGTACACTCTTGGAATGAAATTTCGGGGAAAATGTGAGGTAAGTAAGGGAGGCCTTCAATCTCTCAGCATTCTCTCAATACCAGGAAAGGGTAAAGGATGAGGAGCAAACAGTCTAATTGCTTGATAGGAAGGGTCTGTCAAATCACCTGAAAACCCTCTGTGGTCTAAGAAATTACATGGAGGTGACTGCTTCTGCTTTCTGGCACATTTTAAAAAGATAGATTTCCTGGGCCATGTTTGGTGGTAGAAGGTATCAAAACGTAGAAGCAACCAAACTTTCAATGAAAGTGGTTAAGATTATTTGTACATATCTTTGTGCATATGTGAGTGGGCTTGCAGTTGCATGTATCTGCCAGGGGACAGATTTTTCTTATTTCTTCAATGGAGCAAGAATTGAAACGCAGGAAATATAAAACCACTGCAAAACAGAGCAATAGACATCATCTTCAAACAATATTCAGGATTAAATTCAAAACTAAGGGCAAAAACTGAAATCTCAGTTTAAGAGTCCTTTTCTGTAGCTGAGCTTTCAGTTTTTATATACAATGTGATTTTTGACCCAGAAATAGAGGCCATCAGAAACAGAATAGTATGTTACACCTTTGTCCAAGAAAGTCTGAAAAAGACCCCAAGAGGGCCATGACTGACTTTCTTACCCTTTCAGTACAAATTAGTATAGTTCTTTTTACTCACAGGACTAAATAATAATAAGGCAAAGCACTTCTTTTCATATTCAAGAAGCTTTATGAGAACGATTCCGAAATAATCTACACAGGCTGCCTTCTAAAAGAGATGATATATGAGATAAAACAATACGATGCTCACAGAAACATTTTTGTTTGAAGAACAGGATATGTGTTTTTTCAGACTGCCACTCTGAATCCTGGGCAAGCATTAAATTCATTTCAGTGCATCCCTTCTCAGTTCCTCCCCCAGACCTCCTGCCTGTTTCTCTTCACTTACTCCAATCAAATTCAGGTCCTATCCACTAGCACCAACGCATACAATTCACTATGACTGGACCATCCTCACAGTAGCTCCCTATTCAGCAATACTTTAAGGCAAACAAATCAAAAGCACACCAGAAATATTAGTAATGTACATACCATGTAATTAAATCTAACTCCATGAAAAAAAAAAAGGTGAAGAGTACAGTTATACAAGCTCTGTGAATGCAAAACTGTGAGACTCAAGTACTGACAGAAAAGTAAGGCACGTATTGTGCAGTGCAGGGAAAAGAAAAAGATCTGACAAGACTTTGGCATGTATTGCAGGGGAATACGACCAGACTGTAACAGCAGAACTCGATAAATTTCTCTACAGTTCAACCTAGACTGCTGGAGCCTTTTGAGATTTATTGGAGGAACAGACTTTCATTTGGGATTCACTGCTCTATCAGTAAATTGTGACATTTACTTTGTGCAATGCATGGAGACTGTACCGCCCCCAAATTTCTTTACCAAATTTGGAAATTAATTTTCTTCTCCATTTCTGGGGCCAGAACACCATGTATGTGGGCGGGAGCTGATAGAAGGCATTATTAAATATTTGGACCTGCAATTTTCACATTGGCCAATACAAAAATCAAGAAATGTCTTGTAGCTAGATAATAATCTGCTGGATTAGATGTGTAGGAGAAACCAACAGGGCTACTGAACCAGGCTACTATAATGATATTAAAAAGCCATATGTAAAGGGAGATCTGGCAGTCAGGGAAGACTACCAGGTGAGGCACAGTAGCATTTTTCCTTCTTATATTGTGCCAGGGTCTAAAGAAGTGGCAAGTATGCAATGACAGCAGAATGATTCCAGCTAAACCAGAACTAGCTTTTGCTAAGCAACCAGAAGAGGACAAGCACATGGCCCTTAAAGAGTGTATTTCCACCCTTATAAAGATTTTGTTGGTGTTGATTAAAACATAATTTTTGGTTTGAAAGTCCACATATTCAAATGGCCCTGGGCTGTTTTCTTTAACAAAACCTCACTGTTCTAAGAGGTTTCCCTGTATAGCATATGATTTATACAACTATAGGTACAACTCTAATCCAGAAAAGCTGTTGACAAAACAGCTTTAGTTCTTCATTCATCCCTCAGCGAGGAAAGTGATATTTGAAATAGAAATAATTTATTTAATGTAGCAAAGAGGAAAAAAAAAAGTGACATTATGTCAGGTAGCAGAGATTCAGATAGCTGTCTTATGTTTTAAAAACATAAGACTGTATTCATAAATTTGGTTGTCCATGCACAGCCTATAGAGAAATACAGATAAAGCTGAGTGGGGTTTTTTTCTACTTACTGTATGTGCTGATATAGTTTAGAAAAATATTGTTCTATTAACAGGAACATGCATTTTGGAGCACTACTTGTACAACTCTAGGCCACAAAGTGCATGAGTTTTATACAACACCAAGTGATTACAATGAAGTAGAATTTTATAACCTAACACTAGAACATAACTAGCATAACAACTTTAGAAATTAATGTAATATACATTGCAATGCTTTTTGGAACTAAAATCTATGTAGGTTACCTGTATGAGTTAATTGCCTGCATAAAGTTAGAGCAAGGTATGGCAGTAGGTAGTTATAGTAGATATACTAACTGATAACAGTTCTCATTTTATATATGAGTGGCGGAATGCTTTATGACACCTAACATCTCTGATATAACTAATTTTGCTAGTTATTTTAGAATCATCTTGTAGCTTTAAAAAGTGAACACTAGAATGCAGTAGACTTGTTAAAAAAAGATTAATAAAGTTAATAAAAGAAGTTTAAGATATATAAACGTATTCTTGAAAAAGAAGGAAAGAAAGATCATAACAAGCTTTAAAAAAATCAATTTATCTTTAGATTTCAAGCCACGGAATACATCTGGTCAAGTAAACCACTTTATTGCAATGCCAGTGCATTGATTTACACCATAATCTCAGTTCAAAAGATTTTAGAACTGCTCTAGTATTTCTTCACATAAAAAACACATAGGGTTGTCTTAAAACCGCAGCAATTTTTTTTTCTTTAATTCTGCATTTACCTTACCATTCATAGTGATGACATATAACAGCTAAGCCCTTTAACCTCAGTGTTTCATTAGGGTGGATTTTATCAATTCCTAAACTGTTAACAACCAAACCAACCAACCAAAAGTACTGGTTTATTTAAATAAGTTAGACAAGAGATGCCAGAAAAAAGTTGGTGATCTTTGCCTAAAGCAGTGTTTTGGGTAGAATTTTCAAGAATCTTTTGTACATTAAATGACTCTTCAGCATGCATCCAGAAGACTGCTATTGAACTGCCACAACATGAGGAGATAGACAGTACATAAAGGCAATGGAATTCTAGAAAAAGGTTTTAGATATCTTTATACATACTTTCTACCTTTGCCACTACTTCAATATAAGCAAATCTGCATTACAGTACAAACAGCCTCGAATAATTGATGAGAGGCGTTGATTTACTGATCACCTAGAGAGTTCCAACTATTGGTGCGCGACAGCAAGCAGATAGCTTGTGTACTTCCCATGCTTCCTTCGGAGCCTCAAAATGCCCCCTGACCCACGTGGGCTTTCAGGACCAGAAGAATGAATTTAATTTAATTTCTGTCAGAAATAAGGATCCTTACTCCTGCAAAACAGAGCTGAGGGTAATAGTTTTAATATAGGTTATGAGAATGAAATAGGAAGGCTAAGCAGGTGTCCATCACAAAAACGTACATCTTGTGACTTCCTTTACCTGAAATTCATTAAGCAACAATGAATTTCTCTTTACATTGTCACAGGTTTCCCACAGCTCATGATCAGGTATTATATTTCTCCTGTCAACAGGTCTGCAAAATTGGGATCCATTTTGACAGCCTGTACACATGTACAGGTATTTTGTACCTTTTTTTGTTTCCTTTGTAAACATCCAAGTAAATTCCCTGTTATTGTTCAAATTACTATTTTTGTTTTACCTCTGGCCATTTTTTTTCTTTCCTAGTGTTTTTGTCTCCACAGTAACTGAAGTGTTTGTGGTTTTTTTTTTGTTTGGAGGGTTTTTGTTTGGTTGGTTTTTGGTTTGTCTTCACACTGTTCTTCCTGTCCCTTAAGTTCTTTAGGTTTACTTTTACTACTGCAAGTATTAGCTACACTACCACTTATGATTCCTAGTCCCGTTTCTCAAGGATTCAGAGAGTCCTTTTCCATCAACAGTAACAACATGGTGCAAAGCCTTCCCACCATGGGAAGTACAATTATCTTTTCTTCGCTGATCCTCTTTTAGCAACACAATAGAGCCATATAGAGCCTTAAGTTTTTAATAGTAAAAATGTAAGGCCTTAACACTCCCTAGCGCTCCAGTCTCACTTGTAGGAACAATTCTTAACTCATAAGACAACTGTAGTAAGGATTTTAATTTGTCATTAAAGCAGAACAAAACTGAAGTCCATCAGAATAGAACTATCAAGACATCAAAACCAACAAAAAATCACGTCACCCCTGCCTGCATAACTTTGCTATATACTTATCCTGTTTCCAGTACGTATCCATTATATTGTACTTGAACTTGAATTTAAATTACCTTGGATAAGGCAGGATTCTCTTGTTTCTGTTGCAAAGGAATGAGTACTTCTTGCCATAAGTAATAACTACTGTTCTTTAGTGAATTACTCACTTGGGTAAAGATTGCTCACATATCCCCCAAAAGTTAAAATTATAAAGCAGTTCTCCACCTTACTGTGAGATGAAGAGGGACTGAGGCTGTAATCAGACATGCTGCTATGGCAGTAGCTAAGATCATGCTTGGAGTGCCCACTGCTCAGTGCCACTTGCGTGCCCTGTCTAGACTTCACTGCCTCTCTTATCTGCCATCATAATTGTATGTTAGTCACTCCCTAACCCAGTTCTGTCAAAATCATCTTGTTAACTTAAACGCTTTTAATAGTAAGGTGTTTTTTAAACCAAATCATTTTGACAGAGTTGGGTTAGGCCATTGCTCATGCTATTCTGCCACCAAGAGCAATTTTAATTTAAGAGGTTCTTGCCCCCGTCCCCATCCCTGCAACACACCAGCTGCACGTTTCCAATAATACTTCTCCATCCCCATTGCTTTCTCCGCTGCAGCTCACTATCCCTGCAGTTGTGCAAGGCAACACTGTGAGGCAGAACAGTGATATGTGAGTTAAGAAATAATTGCAACAAAACCCTGTTTCAAGAAGTCTCTTCCTTCAAGTTTATAACCCAGGTCATTGCACAGCTAAGAGCCCATAAACTACAGGACAACAACAGACAGTTCTGAAAACAGCTGTGCTGCCAAAGAGCATATGAGGTTTAACTATATGCTTTAGAGAACAGTTGGACAAATAGTTGAATCCACAAAACTGAGTGGAGGATAACTTCTGGAAAAGAGGAAAGAACAGGGAATTAGGGGCAGCAAAACTACTTAAATAAAACTCTGATGGACTCCTAGTATATAACCATGGCAATCTGATGCAGCTCTGTCCATTGATACTGGCAGATTTTAGGGATGGAAACCTCTGCACTGCAGCCAGGCAGCAGGCAGATGTGCTGTTCTGAGAAGAGTGTCTGTCAGGAGGGGAACTCCCAGCTATCCTGACCCTGAGCAGCACACACCACCACGCAGTGGAGAGGGACTGGAAATGGCAGTGAGCCAGCAAGCAGATTCTGGGCCTTGCGTGTTCTAGGCATTGCCCCAAATCATAATTATCATTTGTAGCTGCTCTAAATTTCACTGAGTAACAGTGATTTTAAGGGACCTGAATTTTATGTCACCTGGAGTTAACTGTAACATAGAAATGCATTATCCACACATCCTTTCCTTCGGCCAAGCACCTTCAAAGGAGGGAAAATGAGATGGGAAATGTTACACTAACTCTGCTATAGCAGCAGGGTGACATAGACTTGAAGTATACTTTGTGCTGCCAGAGATGTGCAGGAGAGGATCCTGCCAATACAAGTACATATCAATTGTCCAAGTTTATTTTTATATATTCTGTGTGGCAATTTGCTTATGGCTGCTTGCAGAATCAAAAGGCAGTTATCTAAATAATTACTTGTTTCAGCAAAAATGGTAACAGACACTACCTCTTCCTTTTGGTCTTAGATATTCTGTCCTACATGCGCGAACACAGGGTAATTCAGTGTGCAAAGATATGCCACTTTATTTTGTAAGCTTAGTCATGCATTGCTACTCTTTATAGTTACAGACATCTGAAAGTTCTTCAGGTAAGTGAGTTCTTAAGCTCGTGTCAAATGCTAAGGGACTATTTTAAGCACAATGTTCATCAGCCTTTGCATTGGACATTTAGCTGATGGAATCCATACACTTGCACTGAGGATATACAGACATGCAGATATACACACACGCAGATATACACACACAAGTATACAAAAAGGTAGCAGTTAATTCAGTATTTGGACCTTTTGTATTTCTTGGATAACTAATCTATACAATTATTATTAGCAGAAGCAGGTTATTGAGTTTTGGGGGTCTGTTTCAGGGACAGAGGGAAGGCAGGGTTAGAAAAGCTTTTCTAAGAAAAATTCCTCTTCCTTTAGTTTCCTTACTCTTCTTGCTTTAACTAGGAAACCCCATGATGGGTATTCTGAAGTAGAGAAGAAGCTGCTATAGGATATAGGTCATTAAACAACTTGACTAATGCTTTGGGATAAAGAGAAAATGACATGTACATCATATTGAAATATACCTTCTTTAATCAAAGTAATATAATGTAACAAATTGCCTGTTAGTCTGATTGCTTAACATAGTACTTTATCATATCTACAAAGTCTATTTTGTGTTAGTGACTACCTAAATATTTTTTATACTTTTTAGAAAATAGTAACTTTCAGGAAATCCTTTTTCTTAAAGCAAGCAAACAAAACAGAACAAAACAAAACAACAAAAGAATATCCTGGCCCTATGATGTCACGCTTATTGCTTAACTTGTATTTCTTATTTGGGATACTTTTGTTACTCAGTAAAATCAACATGAGTCAACTTTAAAGCTGCCAAACGCTCTGATACTTGTATATAAAGTTGTCAGTCTTTCCAGAACTGTTCACTACTTTACAGAACCAGAACACATTTAAAAAAAACCCCACTGCTAGCACTTCCAAACTATTTTTTCTCCTTTATTATTTCTTGCATTGCGTAGTGCTCAGGAATTCTAGTCATGAATCCAACGGAGCTACACATATACTGATAGAAGACAAAGAGGCAATATGTGCTCTACAGTTTGCAATTGAAGTACCATGACTTTTTTGATTTCATTTCCTCTCCAATGAAATGAGTATCTACAACATTTTAGGGTTGGAGGGTTTTTTTGTTGTGGATTTTCTTGGTGTGTCTTTTTTTTTTTTTTTCTTTTTCATGACAGCTGATACCAAAAGAGTAGGCATTGAAATGACAATATAGCTATTTTAGACCTACCACAGAACAAGAGACATTTGCAAACTTCCCTTTCAACCTCTTGTACTTAGAAAAGGAAAAAGGGTTGGTTTGGGGTTTGCAGGAGCCAGATACTCCCCAGATGTGTGTCAAAAACATCACTTCACCTCATGGCATTGTGTTGAGACGCTCACGATGCAGGCTCAAAACAGAGAGGGAAGAAAGTAAAAATCTGTTTGAACAACCAAGGTGGACTAGAAACTTAAACATGAAAAAAAATAGTTGTATCTGCATTGTTTTCATTCTATAGTAAGAGGAAGAAATGAACTGAAGTAATTTTTATTCTCTACAGTCCACTGATTAAAGCAATTTTCCTTTGACTAAAATAGAACTGCATTACATATAGATTTAATAGCTTCAGCTCATGCCAACCTCATCTCTCAAACCGATGCTCATTTTTATGAGGGTGTATTACATAATTTGAAGACCTATATCACTTTTAAAGGAGAGAGGGGAAAAAAGGCAAGTTGTGCACAACATGAAGAGAGCTCATAAAAAGGCAAACAGATTGGCCTGCGACTGAGAATTAGGTGTTAACCGTGCTCTGCCTAGGGCATCGTTTATCATGACAGTTTCAGCAGCTGGGATGTGCTTATCCTGTACTTGCTGAAAAATGTTTAAATATTAATGGAGGACATAAATACCTTGCTTTCTGGCTTCTTTGTCAGTCTTTTTTTTTTTTTTAATATACAACAGAGCTTTCATTTTCATTGGTTTCCTTTAAAGGATATTAGGTATTCTCTACATAATTAAAAAAAACCCCAAAATAATTAAGGATAAACTCACGAGTGTTTGATACGTATTCTAATTAAAGTAAGAATATAAAATCATCACTGGTCATGATGATTTAATGAAAACTATATAAACATTCCAGCCATATGCATAAATGTAAATGTATATTTTTTTTAAAAAAAATCTTTATAAAAGAAAAATTTGAACATAACTGGACTTTTCTAACTACATATGGTACTGCTGCGGTAAACCTACTCAAATCTTTTTGGCTGAAACTCATTAAATTAAAAGTGAGGATCTTTAATTTTGCTGGCTGAATTTGATGGCAGTTTTATCATGAACTTAAAGGAGTTGTTTGGAAAGAACTGATTTCCTCCAACATAAAAACTATTTCTTCTGCAGTTGGCAGGTAAGGTTATTTCAGTGGGGGTTTCTTCATTTGTTTTAATCTAACTTTTAGAAATGCACAAAAAATAAAGTCCACAGACTAGAACACAGTGCTCAATCTAAACGTCTGCGACATGAAGAGTTAAGTTCTGATGACATATTACTTAAAAGGCGATCATACCGGTTACATTTAATCCGTAAGACAGGTTCACATCGAAACTGTTGCTCCATTGCAAACCTCAGCAAATGTATTGCACTACCTCTGAACGCATATGGTCCATTTGTATTAGTATTTAAGGGCTTTGGTATTAAACCCCAATAAAAATACAAAATATACACAGCTATATGATTAAGGTAGTCAGTGAGTGCAAAGGAAATAGATTTAAATGGTTGTCTGAGTTCCACAAATTAGGCTGAGCGTTGCTTCCCAGGAGCAAGCTACTTCAACTGAATGTACACCAAAGTAGAAAGTTGAAACTGTGAACTGATGACTGCCAAGACTGACTGATTTCATAATGGTTTGAACTCACCCATCCAATTGCAAAGACCTGAGCAAGACATACATAGAAACACCTTTATGAGCTTGTCTATGACTTTGGCACCGCAGGGTACAGTAGACAGTTCTTATGGAAGGTTTCACTTATTCTGATCTAGTAGTGTTGACATCACTAATTTAAAATCCAAGCCAAGGTGCTGATCATTCTCAATTTCAAATAATTTTCACAAGACACATCATGCTGAACACCTTGGAAAATCAATTCTATGAGTATTATCATTGCAGCTCATAAATAAAGGTTACTCTCACAAATAAGGCAGGTAGAAATCAGCCTCTTGCCTGGAGTCAGATGCTGTAAACTATCTGTTGGTAACTGAACTGGTTCAGAAATCATCTTTCCATTTCACCTTCCACCTATCACTTCAGATACCATCAGTACCCAGTGTTTCCTTGGAACAGAATTTTACTAATATAGTTGAAATGTCACTGTGTTGATGTTATTTATTTGGCTGACAAAATGAGAAACGTGCTGAACAGATTCCAGAATGAAGGAGTCTGAGGGGTTGGGAGGAAAAATACACACACACACTTGAAACCTTCAAAACAGACTTTATATTGTTCTGTGTCTATCTTATGCTCAAATACTTTCAGAAAGCTATGAAGTGAGCCACCTTTTCTATGGCAACAACACTAAGAAAAATGTTGAATTTCCATCATCTAATTTAATTCTATTGATGGGATCTTATGATAGCGATGATGCTTAAAACGTTCCAAACTCAAAATGCCTTAGCATTTCCCTCCCACTGAAAGAATTTAGTTTGTCTTATTTTAAACTCATAGTTGAAAATATCTTATGATACAACTGTAACGTAGCACACAATTGTCAGTATTAAGAGTATATCTAAAAGGTCAGGCTGTAATAATATCAAAATGGAAAAAAATAGAAAAGGAATACTGCTAAGATATCACGTCTTATGGTTATCAGATATTCTATAAAAATACCTGTTTATACTATGTAGCATGAGCAGTTGTTTCTGTTACAAAGTATGCATATTCATCACTCAAGAGATACACAGCACCAAGAACTTAAAGTATGCATTCACATTTCATTCCTGTTCATAAACTTAAAGGTCACTATTTTTTCCCCATGAAAGTCTCTCAAGTGTTGGAAATGAAATTATGTGTGTTTGTCAAGGGCCACGTGGGTGGGATTCCAGGCCCCTGACTTCAATAAGTGGCTGAAAGTCCCAGCTAAACTCTGTAGGGCATTTAGGTCTTAAAAGATAAAATCTGTAACTGTTCGAGAAGAAATAAAGAAAATTCAGGAAGTACTTCAAGGGGTGATAGACTTCAATCTATATCCACGACTGATTGTATGTTCTTACTTGTGTACCAGTTCTTTATCCTGAAGAAAAGTGTACACATATATTTTTTCTAGAGAACACTACGTAGCATATGTTAACAGTGACATAAATAAAGTGTCCAGGGATCAATTAATTTCTTTCATAAAGGTGCAATATTATTGGAAAAATTGTGAAGATTACAAATAACAAAGAAAGTAAATTTAAATCTGATTGGGGGACTACTTCCTTCTTTACAATTTTGTTTGGGACCTCAGTAGCGGGAGCTGATGGGAACAACTGAAGTATATTGGGAAAGCACTGAGCGACTTCCTCAAGGGAAGATTCTACCTTATCCCATAGAGATAAAAACTTTTTTTTCCCTCCCCTTAAATGAAAAGTATAAAAGGAGTAGATGTTCTATACAGGGAATTTTTTTTTTTTTTAAACCAGTTGCATGTGTTAAGCAGGCACACGTACTTCTTATTGTTTTTTTTCATATTTAATAAGATGTCCAAAGTTAGTATCTTGGTCAGCAGCCTGCTCAGTTAACAGATTGCTCACCTGTATAACTTAAGGACCAACGTACATAAAGTACTTCAATCTCTGAGGACACTGAAGACCCTCTGCTTATAACTAGGCACAGAAATCAAAGCCAGGACGCAAGTTTTAAAACAAGAAAGGAGAGTTAATAAATAGGAAGCCTAGGAGGAAGGTAGCAGAAAGCTGTGCTCATTCTGTATGCAGTAAGGTAAAACAATAAGGCTGAATAGATTAAAACCTTAGCCTAGAATATCACATAATAATCGCTTCCTTTCCTAGGGTTTTTCTGTCGCAAACATTCATACAATTCGGTTGGGAGGTGACACTGCAAAAAGCTTTTGGGTTTTGATGTTATCACATTTTATAGCTGTGAAATTTGATAATTTCGCAGGTATGCAAAATACTAAGTTCTTCTAGCTTCTTTATCATTTTCTTTAAGACAGGTACGCTAAGGTAATCTTTTCAGTCTTCTGAATGTATTTATTATTTACTTATATTTACCAGGAAGCCTATTGTAAAGTCTCTTCTTCATAACAGTCTGGTGTTGAACACAGAGGAGGAACATCATTCATATAAAAGTACTGTATATTTCTCTTTACCCTGATTGCAGAGAAACTCTTAAAAAATATCCAAGAGAGGATGAATGAAGTTAAGAGAATTCTTCAGCTGTAGCTTTTGTGGTTATGAGCTCTGTTCTTTAATTGAAACTGAAGTGAGCAGCTGTTAGCTTCCCCTCTATTAAGCACTAACATGGTAGATTTGAAACAATAAACAATGTTATTTGATTTCTTACAATCAACACCCCCCCCCCCCCAAAAAAAAAAAAATCTGGTTGTGATACCCAGAGACTCAAAAGGCAAGCCATTTATATGATCAAGTTGGCTGTTTAGAAGTGTCAGCCTTTATGAAAGTTGTATGAATATTTATTCCTACTTACACAGTAAAGAAAGACAAACTCGTTTGCATGAAAGAGAGTATGTGTGTTTGTGACTGTCTAAAAGAGAGGAAGAGGGAGGGAGAAGTGAGGGTATAGAGTTTGATACCTGTTGGCAACACCAGCAGGTTTGTGTAACTCTGTTATGTGCCAGGTTGGACTGATTCCACTCTATTTAATCTGGTACTAAATGCAAACTGTTTGAATTGAGACAGATTCAAGACACGACTGAACAGCAACGAACCACAAAGGAATTCCTGCCTATGTTAAGTGGTGTCACCTTCATGGCGGTAGGCAGCATCTAAATAAGGATTTGAATTAATCCTTTCTATAATATCCACGTAGGAACTGCCATAGGCTTTCTGTGCTGAAGCTTTGCAGTGCCTCCTGGGCTCCCCAGCCAAGCACCGTATACAGGTCTGATACTGTCTAGCAGGGATGCTGTCTGACAGCTCAGGGCTCCCAATTGAGATGCTGCTACCCAGCAGATATTGTAGCCAAGCAGAATGCAAGTATGTGTTACTCCTCTGCCTTCCTCAAAGAGAAGATGAAGCGTTTAATAGAACAGCCAGCTTCAGGGGTCGACAGACTCCTGCATTTCTTCTCTGGGAGCCCTGGCAGTGATGCAACTAATGAGCAACTGGAGCTAAGGGGCTTTCTCCCTTTCTGAAGTTTCAGCTGGGTGCATTATCTGTTTAGCCAAGCAAAGGAATGGAAGGAAAACAACTTGTGGGACAGGGATGACTCCTGGCTAGTTAAGGGTAAAGATTCATTCCCATCTCTCCTTTTAAGAGGAAGAGCGGTATTTCTGGGATGCTTTCCTCTCTGAAAGTAAGAAAGGAAGCTATCATACCACTGCTATTTATTTATTTACCTAGGGGGTGCAAAGCTTTAGGGGGAGGAAAGGTGGTGATAAATCAGAGGGATTTCCCCCCCTCATGGTTCTTGCAGCCTCCTCCTCCCTCATTTACATATCTGGCTGGTGGGTGATTTTTATTCTCAGCACGAAAACTGCAATCTATTTCAATGCATGAATGCAGCCCTGCATCTATTCAACCCACTGAAATAGCCCAGAGACTTATTGTACTAAATAAGAAAACAAGGAGAAGAAACGCATTCTCCAGCCTTGGAAACAACCCTCTGTGATCCAAAGTCCTCCTGATCCTTTAGAGAGGAGGAAGAAGGGAAGAGGGGGGCAAAGCAACACACCCCAAGAAACAAACATGAGAAATAGCCACACCACCACCACCACTCCTCCTCCCAAGGGAATAATAAAAAAAAAGAAATCCTAACTAGCACTCCATGACATTTTCATTATCAGGAATTTCAAAACATTCGACTTAATGAGCCGCTACAGTCAGCCTAACACTGTACCTATTAACGAGAAAGGCACCGGCACAGCGCACCTTCCAAAAACACAGACACTTAAGTCAAAAAGATATCTACAGAGAGACAGCCCTCTGCCAGCAAGACGTAAATAATATTAATAAAATACTCACGCTTCCAAGGACCAAGGAAACCGGTCGCCAACAGCCACTTCACGCGCAGATTTAAAGGGTGAGGTAAAAAAACATTAGCCAGTCCCTGTGAACAGGCAGGATTCTCCAGATTTTCTTTTCATGCTTTTGGAGGCTGCTGATGCTAGAGGAGATGCTGGGTTTTTAGCTTCTCGGGTTTCTGTGCCTGCATGCTAAAGTGCGGTTATTAATTTCTCCCTTCGCACAAGCCAGGGGCAGCAGCACGTCTCCAGGAAAGCAGGGATATTCCAAATAAATCCACTAATTCCGGGTCTGAGCGCTCCAACGTGCCTGCCTGCCAAATGTAACTGTGAAGTGATGTGGAAAAGTGAGCCGGGAGCCTCCCCTGACAGCTCTTATTGGGCTGATCTCGGAGGCAGGTCTAGCGCTTGGAAATTCATGTAAGCAGTTTTGGGTGGTGGTTTGCCTCCCTCCCTCTCCTCCGCACCCCCCTACCCCGCCTTTAACCCGGTAAGCACACAACTTTCCAACAAACGGCGGCGCCGCTCGCTCCGCGGCGGGCGCCCGCACCGCCAGCTCCCCGCCGGGGCATGTCCCTGAGGCCGGCCCGAGGCCGCGGGGGCGGGCGCACGGGCGGCAGCCGGCGGGGGCCGCGGGAGGCCGGGCGCTGAGGCGCGGGGCCAGCGGGGGGGCGCCCGCCGGGGCAGCTCGGCGGGGCTGGGACGTGCCCGGGGCGCCGGGAGGCGGGTGGGGGAGGGCGGGCGGGCGAGCGGCGGTAGCGCGCCGCGGGGGGCGCGCAGGCGGCGGGCGGGAGGGAGCCCCGGTCCCCCGAGGCCGTGCCCGCCGCGGGGGAGGCGGACATTGGGCAGCGGGTAGCGGCCGGGCTGCGGGCACCGCCGGTCGGGCGGAGGCAGGAGCCCGCGGGGCTGCGCAGGGGCTAGGAGGGGCGGGAGCAGCTCATCCCTGACAGGCGCTGCGGGAGAGGCAGTCGGACGCCCCGGGGACGGGGAGGGCATCCTTCAAAAACCCTTTTCCAAACAAACCCCGACGAACTGCAAGCATTTAATTTTTCTCTCGTGCTGTTTTAAAGCCAAGGGTGGCAATCAAATTATAAGCAGGAGCCTGAACCAGCCTAAACGCAGAGCAGAGCCAAGACCTCCACACAGCAAGAGATGCTGAAGGGCACCCTCAGTACAGTAAGTTTTGACCATCGCCCAGTTTCCCATTCCTCCTTGTGACTGACAGTGCTGTTATCCTGCAGAACCCGGCTGGTGAAATGCCAGGAAGAGGCTGAGGGACCCTCAGCATTGAGGATCCTCAACTGTCTTTGACTTTAAAGAGCTGGAGGGTGCTCATCCCTGCTGGGGGCTCAGCACAGCTCCAGCAGGGCTGACGGCAGAGGGCTGAGGAATGCCACAGCCCGTGCCATGACAGGCCCACGCGACTCCTTTGCCCATCTTCTTTATCAATTGGATTCATGAGTCTTCTTCCTTTTTATGCTGCATGTATTATCTACTGGCAGACTAAAGTTATTATACTTGATAATTACATACAACATAGCTCTAACGTTACCACTGCCTATATCCCTTTTTTTCCCCCAAGTTTAACCTTTACCAAAAGAGAAGGGGTCAGCATTGTGCTAGGAACACAACGCAGAGACAGGGTCAGGTACAGACAAGGACTCTTAAAATGGAGCAATGAGTCAACAATTAAGCTTCCACAACAGTACTAGTTAAGTGCACTCAGCTCCATCCTCATTCTCCAATTTCTCATCACCAGTATTGTGTTTAAGATGAGTGTTCGGTGCAGTTCTGTATTATTAAAGCTGGTCCATTGCTCAGCTTTGTTTTTAAATGGCTGGTCATCTTAAACCCACCCATATAATTGGAAAACCTTTTAACCTTAAGCACAAAAAAATGACTGCATTGCTGAAGATCTCTAGGATTGCAGAAATTGGACCTTAACATTCCTCTATATTGTAAGAATACCATATAATGTAGTTTAATGATTGTTAACCTTATTTTTATGCTGATATTATGTGTGCTCACATGTATAGTGAATAAGACCTGCATTTGGAGCTTTTAGGTGCTTCATTTGAACTAAACACAAGTTACTGCAGATAACGTGCATTTCTTGCACAAGTATTCATTCTGAGAAGGCTCAAATTCATCAGAAGGTAGCAAAATGTACCCAAAATTTTACATTTTTCAAGGGCAATGAGGAAACATCTAACTATTTCTTTGCTTCCCTAAGCCCAAACATTTACTTTCCAAGCTGTGAGCCTGGGATGATTCCTTGGAGAAGGATGGATATAAAATACACAATACTTACTTGAAGCAGGCAGAAAGCCTTGAGGGAAATACAAAACACTTTGCAGTGCAAGAGATAACATCAGAAATCTGGCTTCCTTTACCTGAGGTCCTGCTGAGGCAAAGGGTATTTTTCTCCCCCATCTTTCCACCAACTGAACACCACAGTGAGAATATAGGTGCTGTCACAAGGAAACATGAGGATATTTAGCCTGTGTTTACTCCTGGCAATTAATGACAGTTTTCAAACTTTTTTTTTTAATGTTTCAGTAAGAGTAGTTGCACACCTTGTTTTCATTTCTACTAAAAATACCTGATGGAAGCAACCAAGAATAAAAATTCTCGCTAATAAGATTGGGTTAGATCCCTTGCGTCTGCTTTAAACTGGCAGTACAGTTATGTGTGGGAAGAAAGCTAATGGTAGAGGTTGTACCTCTAAGTACAGCTTAAAAGTTTAGGTTTTGTTTTGATTTCAACCTTTGACTTTTGCCATTTGTTCTATGTGACCTTTCTTGCAGTTGGAAATTACTGGGGCAAATGCTATGCTCTTTCATCCTCAAGTTGTAGGAGAGGGTGGTAAGTGTCTTGTTAAAATGGATTGAGTCATCCGTGGATTCCCCTGTTGGAAAGCCTTTCGGATTGAGTAAATCTTGACAGGAAGAAGTGTACAGATTAATATTTAATTTAAAAAATAATCCTGGAATACTAAAGGAACATTTACAACTTTCTGCATCCTATCCGAACTAAATGATTTAATGATATTTGTTATAGTGACACACAGAGACAATATCACATAGCACTGTTGAGTCTACTGGCTAAAAATTGTTTCTTCTTAAATATCTTAAATACATATTATAAGGAAGATCCTTCCTCTGTCTCCTCAATGATCATTTCATTTTTTAAGCAAAAAGCAGCTCTGACTGCAATTGAAATAGGATCAAGATTTTTAGTTTAATAACTCTAGTAAAGAAAAAAAATAAATCTACAAGATGTGTGTGACAATGCATCCTGGATCAAACTTGAATTCAATTTTTAGTATTAAATCTTTGTACCAGAAAAAAAAAAAACAACTTATACAGAAGGGGGTGGATGTTTCTAGGTTTTCTTTTTCCTTTTTTTTCTGTGTCTTTTTGTTGTGGGTTTGTTGCTGGGTTTTTCTAGTTACTTTTTTGTTTTGTTTGGTTGAGGCTTTTTTGTTTTGGCTTTTATTTTTCCATTTGGTTTTTTTTGTGTTGGTGTTTGGTTTTGGGTTTTTTTGGGGGGGGGGGGATTTGACTGATTGTGACTCCTAAGGGGGGAAAATTAACCTCTGCTTGGAAGAGAACCTGGAAATTTTCTTGCTTATTTGCTTTTATGAGTAAGAAGGATTAAAACCCCATGTGACTTCTTATTCATACACAGACATGAAATATCTGTCTATCATCTAAAAAAAAATAATATGTGTGGCATAAAGTAATTCAAGCATCTTTTCACCCTTTTATATTTTTGTGAAAACAGTTGTTGATTATCACACAACTCTTTGTTCCTCAGCATTGCAAAGCAGTGCAATAAACTGCTTTTTTGAAGTCAGAGAATTTAGACCTTACTGCTTAAAAATATTCAATAGAACTGACCTGAAATGAGCTCTTAAGGGGCAACTCAATCACAACACAGCGTCATCTTATTTAAATAGCAATGTAAAAGTCAGGAACTTGAAAGGGGTGGGGAGGTGAGTGAAGGGAAGTATGCCTGGGAAAGAAACCAGTGTTAATTCCTCATATTCAGATTTTATTCCATCAGATCACCTAGTAATGAGATATTTCCGTCAATGTATCAGCAGCTGATTTAAGTTTTTAATACACAGTATAGGGCCAGATCCAAAATTACCTGAGGTTAATGAGTTCAGTGGGAATTACTTGATCAAGATAAATTACTTTATTGCAAGCTACTTTTGCTTACAGGGATTACCACTGCCGTGACACTTCAAAGTAATATTAATAATATAAATTAATAATTGATCTCAAAGTTACTAAAGCAAGTTTACAGAACAGTAGTATAACCTTAATTATTCTAGTAAGCTTTAAATAAATTCAGTGCTATTTTCTTAGGCAATATCCACACACTCTTGTACCTTTTGCTCAAGTTGTGAGGGACTACTCCTAAATTTAATTTGCTTTGAGAGGCTAGAATTCACATTCCATAAACTAAGAGGAAACAGGGAGACTTATCTTAAGTCCAGAACATTTCTGAATAAAATAGTGCTCTTATCAGTTCACTATGTCAGTAGAGAGACATAATGACCTATGAAATGTAGGTTCTTATCACTGTCTTGTAACCTTTAAACCTTACTTGTATACAGTTATCACAAGTTGGTTATCATGAAAAATAATGATCCCCTGTGTTTGGGAAGTCACTGAAGACATCCATAACTTGAAAAAGTTCCATTATATAATGCTTACAACTGATATTATGGATTAAACCAAAGGAAATCATACAACTGGCCCATGGGATGAAGGTTAGGGTTAGGTGGTTTTTGTTGGTTTTTTCGGGGGTGGGGGTTGGTGGGGGTTTGGGTTTTTTTGATTGGATTGTTTTTTGGTTGTTGTTTTTTGTGTGTGTGTGTTGTTTTTTTTTGGGGGGGGGGAGTGGTGGTGACAGAAATTAATGATTTCATTTTAACAGGGAAAGCTAAAAACAATGAGAAAATGAGAAACTTAAGTGAGGTATTTGTAATGGAATGCCAGATCTCTTTATAGAGATCAAAACTGTTAAAATTTAATATCCAGCTCTGGTACAGAAAGCTTGAAAAAACCCACTGATGAAAGAACAGACCATAAAGCAACAGCATCCATAAGTGACAAAAATTCTCAATCACTAAAAATACTTGCTTTTCAGTCTAGCTTTCTGTGAAAGGTATCTAATCAGAGTCCATTCCCTTGCTACTCAATACATAAAAAAAAAATAAATGCATTGATTTTGACTAAGTTATTTTCACTTGGATTGGGCAAACACGTCTTTATAACCATGCAAAGTCCAATCCAGCCCATGGACTGTCAAACAGGAAGGTTAAACCCAACAGCAGCCCTTAGAAAAATCTTTTTCCTGTCCCAAAATTGCTCTATTTAGTAAAATAAAACATAACTAGTTCTAAGACCACTTGAAAATCTCTAGAGATTTTAAAACATAAAAAAATCCAACTACTAATTTGTGTACCAGATGCCCCAATGATATTATGGCATGCATAAAAATAACAACACATTATCTGGTTTTATTATTCCTTGGGTACTGTTTGCAATTTTGATTAGCTGCTGCCAGGTTGACTATTAGAAACACAAATATTTCTTTTGTATATCAAACACTAAGATAAAGACAAAGGAAAATTATATCAAGCAAGGCAATCAACCATTATTTTTGTACATAAATGTTCTGATACAATCTGGAAAGTTAATATTTTGCTTTTAGTTTTCAATATGCCTTGTGAATGTAGGTAACTGGATCAGTTTCAGTAGCTGTGCAAATATTGTTTGCTCTACCTCAAGTGCCCTCTAGTGTGCAGTAATTAAGCAGGTTAAAATAATTTTTCCCCTCCTTTTTCCTAACAGCCACAGTTTTAAATCCCAAAGTAACGTGTAACGCTGCTTTTCTTTTCAGAGGAAAGAGAAATTCAAAGAGAAAATCATGTTCACTGCATTAATTGTGTGTATATAAATGAATTATCTCCTTTATATAAAACCAAATCACCCCTTTGCTGTCAAGTTTTTATTCTCAGGGGTATTAGTTAAATAATGTCCAGAAGAACTATTGGGCTTTGTGCAAGTGTTGTTGAGACACAGTTTTCAATGTTATCAGAATCAAAACAACAGTCTTCTCTATCTGAAAAAGGAAATTAACATATTCATCAGCAAAACATGACCCTAGAACAAAATTTAACAACAAAACCCCTAATTATGCTTCTACAGTTTTTTTGTTTGGTTGTGGCTTTTTATTATTATTATTTTTTTAAAGTACTGGGCAGCACCGATAATCCTAGCTTTCAAAGTTATTTTTAGCTATTCTAGGCAAACACAAATACCCCCTAAAAATATACACTATTTTATGACAAATAGAAGTACTCATATATAAGACACCTATATCCCATTCTTTATCAGCACATGATTGAATAAGGCCAGAATGAAAGTCTGTGACTTTTTGTTACCAGTTTAGAAAATAAGTAATTCTACATGAATATAAATTAAAAAAAAAAAATAGAGGTACACATGTAACAAGTTCTGTGTGTTTTCTTCTGTCCTTAAGAGCAGATTAATCTGTCCTTCTGTTATGCTGATGTGCTCGGTCAAAATTTTGACATTACTTGGCTGGACAAGTTGTGTCATGTCTGTCAGTGATAGGAAGTTCTGTACGATGTTGCTCTTTGGCTGCAGGAGGCAACGCACGCAGCCAAGCAGCTATAGCTGTTTAACTGCCGTATCAGCAGGACAGAAGAAAGCTGTCTGACAACAGAAAAAGAAGAAAGGGAGGATGCGAAGAGAAAGAATGTTAAGAGTTGATAGTCAGGAGAGGTAAAATTACCAGGTGCAGCTCCATGAACAAATAATGAAAAATATCAGTAACTGTACCTGCAAGAGGTAGTTAATCATATTTCTCAGGTGTTCCTCAAGTTAAAAAGCAGACTTGAGTTGCCCACCTGACTCTCCACTGAACAAATGAGTGAATATTTGGGGGAGAAACATTGAAAACTTTTTCCTATTCCTCATTTCATTGTGGTCTGGCTTCAGAGCCAAGTCTTCACTTTCAAGCAGGATTTACCATAAAATTTCATAATAGAAAGCTTAAGCATACTCTAAACAAAACAGATTTTTAATGGACTTCTATCTGAGAGCTGAGGTAAGAGGGATGGGTGGATCCCAGGAGAGATGAAATGCTTGTATATACTAGGGATATGCTACAAGGTGAGAGAATTGAATCTTTTATGAGTTGCAAAATCAGTTGGACTTCCTATAAGTGGAAAGAGTCATCATCAGTATCTGAGCTAGGGCTGTGGCTGCAGTGTTGTGGTTTCCAAGTGGGGTGCTGAGAGAAGCCAACAGGATTGTTTCCTGTTTGCTTAGCTTAGACTCTTCCCTGCTTAGCATGTTGGCTCTTTTGATTTTTATTTTTTTTTTTTCAATTTAACTATTCCTCATCCATTCCAGAGAGAACGCAATTTTCTAGCATAGTTTTTGGCATACATATGAAGCTAATAAAATAGAAAGCTGAACAACTCTGTACAACAATACACAGTTTTCTAACACTCAACAGTTTATTTAAATCTGTCTCAATAGCCACACTATGCCCAGGCAATATGATGGCAGTAGTGCAACTAGATTTATTCCAGAAACACCATCAGAAAAGACCCTCTCATACTTTAGAGCAAGTACAGACCCAATGTACATGTTAGTAGGGGCTAGACAGGTCTTGGTGGTGATTTAGAGAAATAAACTATATTAATTACCATCAGGTTTGAGCAAACTTATCCAGACTGTGTTCAGCCTTCATCATAACAGTGCAGTGATATGGGTGAACTGCTACTACAGCATTAGCAAAATATACCTGCTATAGGTACTAGCAGAACATAATGAAAGGGAAAAGCCTTTCAAGTGGCAAGGATATCTCTGTGCCATAAAATGGGTAACTTCAGAGATTTCTTGTTTGGGACAAAGGTAACAATGCTGTCAATTTTTAAGTTTAAACCAGCTCATCATGAAGGTGCCTTCCTCAACTAGAGTAGGAATAGCATATCTTAGGTCCATGTGAAGGTGGCAATGATAAGTAGAACTGAAGGTAGGTGTGGTTACTAATAGAAACAAAAGGAAAAGTAGCACAAGCCTCACATTGCAACATATACCACCTGAAGAAACTCCCAGAAAGGTAGTTTGCATACTCCATAACCCAAATCTAATAACAACACAAACTGAAATTTGGCTGCCAGTCCAAATTGTATTTGTTTTCCCATTCTGAATTCAGTGACAGATTAGGAATATATGCTTATTTCAAAGTACTTTTCTTCAGAGATTTCTGGTTTTTTTATTTAATTAGGAAGGTAAGTCAACATATTGCCCATAAAGTAATTTTTTCAGTAACTGCTGACATCGTAGTTCAGCAGACTGATTTAAAAGACAAAAAAAAAAGGGGGGGGGGGGGGGGGAGGTAATGCTGTGGTAAAATAATCCATTTCCCCTAAAAATATTTCTGGTGCATATGTATCAAATACTGCTAATGAAGGAGAGTATAAATCATTTAAATCCCCAGAATTTAATGCTGAAGTACTTTTCTTTCTCAGTGAGTAGCTAAAAAAGCAGAGTACGTAGAAGAAGAATAATTTTACTGAAAAGAGCTAGTTTTAATGCCAGTAGTTTTAGTGAATCAACTAAATACTTTCTGAAACATCTATCTGCATTCATTTTAAAACTCTGAAGGTAGTATTTGTCGCCATACAGTAGTAAAATCAAACAAATAAGTGTCTGAGGCTGAGATGCTAGAAATAACATCCTCCATGGGAAAGAACATGAAAATTGTGTGGCTAATAGTTGTTACTTGTTGATCCTCAGTTTCTTTGCAAGACCTTTGAAGTAAAGAGACAGAAGTAAAAGGCAGTGTTCTCCATGAATTACTAGAGTCAAATAAGCCAGTTGTGGCAGCACTGCAGGAATGGTACAGCCTGATTCACTACTGTGCTAACTTCAGTAATTCCAGCTTAACACTGGAGTAACAATGTGGTAAAAGACGACCCATATTTTTATTTAAATTAAAGTATCTAATATTCATCAAATATTTATAAGAATATATAACAAATAATTGTGGCAAACATTGCATAATAAAGATGAAAAGGAAATTAACCTTGTGAATTTTTAAGCTGAAGAATAAAGACCATTACATTAATAAGACTTAATTATATCATTAAATATTTAAAATTATGTCCTCTAATAAATGTTTTTATTTAACATATTTCTTTTTTATCTATTACTTTAGTAAAATGCCTTTAAGATATGAATAAAAACCCAGCAGAGCTCTTTCTTTTGATAGCCATGCAATTACAAAAAAAGCGAGAAGGGAGCCATATGTTACTTCTTCAACTCAAGGTCACCTTTCAGGAACGAACAGTCTGTACTTCTACAAGCCTAAACTCCCTGCCTGGATGGGCTGGTGAGGGGCTGCATCTTTGGTAAGCATTTTTGTTCAATTACTCTTTCTTTTCTTTTTCTAGGACTGGCTTGGCTCTATCTGTGCTAATGAAGTAAGTTAAGCTAGCGCAAATAAAGCTTATTGCCTTCCATGTTTCTAACATTCCATCTAACACTTAACCCTATTGAACACCTATTAAAATGGATACAGCGGACAGTGTGTTCAAGTATCAGCTTCTAGCCTGCACTGATGAGTCCCTCCCTTGCTATCACTGACAGAACACGTGCACAAGCAACAGTTGGAAACTAGCAGGAAATCTTCGGCACCTTGCAAACAAGAGAAAGGGTCAGTTTGCTTACAGAGGGTTGTAGGGTACAACCTCTGCAAGGAATTAGACACACCCCATCATGCCTGTGTCAATGTCACAAATACTTTTCCTTACATTAATTTACCCCAACTTACTCTCTCCAGAGGTTTATGACTATTCTGCAGAGAGAAATCCAAGGAAGACTTACAGCAAAAAGCTTCTGATTCAAACCAAATGCCAGGCAACAGTTCAACCCACAAGGTTATACTCCTATTAGAAAGATATTTTTTTTCTCCAGCACACCTCCAAAATTATGGCACTTGAAAGTAACATTTATGTCTCTTCAATGTACTCCAGTTATTCTTTCCACCTTGACTGTACATACAAGCCACACACCCAGGTAGCCTGCTCGTCTCAGCTTTCTGCTGAAAAACCATGCATTACATGCACTTGCAGAAACACTGATTAAAATCAAATGGCAAACACTAACAAATCAAATCTAACTCATCAGCATTTCAGATTTATCAGAGGCTACAATTTAATGATGCTTTAGTGAAAATTCTCTTCATTTACAAGCCCACAAATACAAAGCCCTATCTGTTTAGCTATTGTGCTTTTTCAAGTTAAGCCATTCTTTCCATTTGCCACAGTAATACTTATTTGGATTTAATCCCCACAAATTGTTGTTTATTTTTGTAATATTCTTTTGACTTGTCTTCTGTATATTGTGTGTTTTGTTGCTGTGATTGTCTTCCCACTATTCCTCACCATTTCCCACTCATCTATCTGTCATCACCCATACTGTAATTACAGAAATGTTATTTGCTGGTAGACAGATGCATAGGGTTGCTGGCAGGAGTACTACCATTATGCAGTGCAAATACTGTGCAGAATATTAAAGAATCATATGAATCAAATCTTAGTGAAAGAGTATTCTTCAGAGTTACCAAAAAGATGGAACCAAGTCTGTTTTGCTTGTTTAGCCTTTGGACAACTCATCTAAAACTAGGTAACATTTATTTACATTTGACAGCTAAGAGTGCACTGGAGGTATAGTCTTCTAATTAACACGCATGATGCTGCAAATATAAACAGGGATAAACACATATTCCGTTATGTATAGCTGCCAGTCAAATTTTACAGTATTCTTTTCAGTGCACAAGTAAAACAATACTACAAAGCAAACAAGCATTGAGCTTTCACTTCAGTACCTGCCTAATAAACGAGTTCCCTGAAGATAAGGTATGACATTATTTGGAATAGCTACAAAAAAAAAAAAAAAAAAAAAAAAAGGCAAGTTTCCCGGTAGTGTCATGTCCTACTGCTTCATTTAACTAAAGCTCAAGGGGCAACAGAAATAACATGTGAGCTTCCACTAGTGTTACGTTTTACTTTGCCTTAAAGTTTCCATGGATAAGACATCTGTTTCTAACTCACAAGGTTCAGAACAGTGATAAGTGACATGTGCTTACAACTAAAAAGCTTAATCTGCAGAACAAATAAGGAATAAAATATATATTATTGGTCCAAATGGATCACCACTGAAACTCAAGGTAAAACAGTCTTGCTACACACATGTACAAACATGTTAATGTTAAGTGGATGTTGGAAATTCCCTGGCAACTGCTTATCAGCTGTGTCACCACTGGTGCCTGCGTCACCTGGGTGCATGTTTCAGTAGTATGTATGGTCTAGAAGAGTCCAATACCATATCTTCCTTTGCATTGGTCAGGTTGGCAAAGAACATGTGAAGATACTGCCAGCAGACAGGAACACTGGAACCACCAAGCTGAAGATACTTTCCTGTGGTAATTTTTCCTTTCCTTTTCACTTCAGTGAAAGAATGATTCTCAGCAGTGTGCCTCGAGTGCTTTTTCCTCCCAAGTGCTAGCTTCATAACTGATATACATGCGTGCACATCTGGGGCCAAGGTGCACATGTGCTTGTATAGACTGCTTATACCATAGAGGTTTACAAATGCTCAGTACATTGTAAGATCTCTTCTGAAAAACATAGTGACTGCTGCCATTGAGAGTGAGACTGTGTTTATCATTTGTTTTATTATTCAGCCCAGATGTGTTTGGGCAGGTGTGTGGTCTTCACACAAAGCTCTCTGTTAAAGTGCCTTCACACAGACTTTTAGTCTCCACACCACAGTTCATTGCACACCCTTATCCTGAGTAGTCTCATACATAATTTAAATGTTTAATGCAAAGTAAAGCTAATGTTAACAATACATATTTTTGAAGCCTGACAGTATAATGCTTTATTTCCTAAAGGAATAACTGGAGTGATCCATAAGCAAATAGAAACTCAAGTAACACCATCTGAACAGATATAAATTGTGCTCATCCTTGAGAAATCTTAGAGTGTATGCATCCCTCCGTCCTCCTCAAGTAGGCAAAGTGCAATTTACCATGTGGGTTCCTCTCAGATAAGGTATTGAAAGCTGCAGTGCACTCTATTCTGTATTAGTATTAATGACACTTTTGGAACTGTGATGTCTTTGATATGTATTGTGCACTGCTGACTGATGGCTCTTTCTAACCTAGAAAGGTACTTTGTCTTAGCAGCTTTGTGTGGGCTGGGATTGGAGGCCACAATAATATTTTGAAGTTGAGGATTTAAAATTAATACAAAGTATCATATCATGAAAATTGAGATAGTAATACCCTTTAAAGTCACCCTAAACTTTCTTTGTCCATGCAGGAAATTATTAGATATTATCCTGTTTTGCTACTGGATATTCTTTATTGCTATTCATTCTCAGAGTCGGTGGATGAGAATCCACACAAAGAAGAGCAGGGACAGCAGAATCATCCTTGTTGTGCACTTTCTTTTGCATACTTGCTGCAAAGGCCCCCAGATTCTTTTATAAATGCTCAGAAATAACAATTCTGGCAATTGCATGACTAATAGTTTCATTATTAGAAAGCGGTATCTTTTGCATACAACAAATGGAGATGATACTAATATCAGCACTGAAAAAAAGGAGGGAATTATTTATCAAAGGGAAAAAGATAAACTTAAAAGATTAATTTGTGGCATGTCATCTTCGTAACCTGTGTTATAACCTACCTATAGCAAACACACATTAAACAACAACTTGCAAATTGATTCCACATATTCTCATCTATTTCTTTCACAATACTAGTAATACTTAAAATAATTTTGCATAAGAGAACACTCATTCTGCTACAAGATTTTAATAAAGCATCTGAAGTGCAAGCAGAGATTAAGAACACAAAGAATTGGGGACAGAAGAAAATTTTGGCTTCGGTAGGATATCAGATGGTTGCTAGGAATGGAAAGCTATGAACAACTCTGTTAGTGATCAGTGTAGTTTCTAGTAGAGCGCTGTTTACTCTGCAGAAGCACTTTTACACTAACATTGAGCAGTCATCTCGGCAGTCTCAGAGAGGAAAAGGACACCGAACTGCTGGCTGAACTCTTGCTCTTAGGAGCAGCCTCTTGAGATCAGGTTTGAGAAACACCAGCTGAGGAACATGGGAAACAATCAGTACTGTTACTCACACTGAACCTGTTCTATGAATAGAAAACTTCATTCGCTAGGCTTGTCAATCTATCACCAAGAAAAAGAAATAGAGGGGAAAATCAAAAGGTTAGTATGTTATCTTCTCCAAAAATCAGATTTCAGTCACCCTGGGAAAGTGCTGTGCTTGGATACTTTCACTTTTGGTTCTACAGTCTATAACACGTCCCTAACTGTCATTGGTACTGAGCTTTCTCTTGGTACTACTAAAAGGTCACAGAGCATCAGGGAGGTGGAAGGATACTTCCACTTAAGTGACCATAAGAAGATGTCTTCAGGTTTAATGTGAAGCAGAAAGAATTGAAACATTTTTTCTATGATTCTTATCTGTCAATGACAAGACTAAAAAAAGTAGTGCCTTCCATCATTCAGCTTTTGTCTCAAGTCTATCAAAGACCAAAGGTTAGCTCCTCAACAGCGATGATGCTGGCTGGACCAGGCATTCAGGTAGTCTGGTTTCGCATATTTCTGAGCTAACATGGAAAACAAAGGATCACAGATTGCAAGAGCAGAAAAGACAAGTGGCAAACAATCTAAGGGAAAAACAACTGGTAAGTCTCAAATATTACCTTCAAGAATGAAGGGAAATTAGTGAATGCCACTATCCACTTTACTTAGAAAGACAGAGTTCAGTGGCATCAATATAAATTGGAAGAAAATCCTCTGCTATGAAAGCAGAGTGACTAATTCAGTTCTCAGAGCAAAGTAGAGGACAGTAATGGTTAAATCTGACCCTGTAAGGTGCCACATGGTAGCCTACAAGCATAGAGTGCTCAGCACTTCTGAGGGTCAAGCCTTTGGCACTCTGGCATTTGAGATTCAGTCACTCTATAGATTAGGATTGATCTCCCCTGTCTCTGGATAAAAAAAACCCCAACAAACAAACTGTAACCTTGAAATTGTCATCCAAACCTGGAGTCCAGCCAAAATAGCAGAGATAGAATCCCCTTGAGAAGCAGAACAGCAGCCCCAGAGGTCACTATCGAGGCATCAAATAGAAACAGTGGATTTTGATATAGCAAGGATCTGTGTAATTTCATTTTTATTCAAAAACCAGAAGTGTAATCATATCCCCCCTCAGCCCCTCCCCAAAATGCAGAGTTGCATCCATCTCCATTTAAACACAGACACTCAAAGGGTATCTTAATATCCTTTTAGAATAGAAAATACACAAAAGCATGTTTGAAAGCAGAGCCGTTATACAAGACAACATTCTTACTCTGTGGCAACAGGAAAGTTTTTTGCTACTGTTGTTTTGAGTCACAGGAGTGGTCAGCAGCTTTGAAGTTGTACAGATGAAGCAAACCATATTCAAGCTAGGAATGGCACCAGCCAGCTCACCAGAAGGAGGAATAACAAGTTATCAAGCTTTTACTATCTGTTGCAAAACAAGACAATTTGGATTCTGGGGTGAGTTGGGTTTTTTAGTTTGTTTTGGGGAGTTGTTTTGGTGTTGGTTTTTTTTTTTTTTTTGGTGTGGGTTTTTTTTGTTGTTGTTGTTTTCGTGTTTGTGGGTTTTTTTGGTTTTTTTTTTTTTTTTTTTTTTTGGCTTTAGGTGGAGCAATATTCTGATTTCAAATAAATAAAAAGCTCAAGCAGCTGTAGGTTCTGTTTCCTCAAAAGCCCAAAACCCTACTTCAGATTCACTGAAGCTGAGGAAAGCAGACCACAGAATGATGTCAAATGATTATGACTAAACATAGCTCATGGCAATGTCTGCATTCCATATTATTTCCTTATTTTTAATGGGGCAACACCCAGAAGACACCAAACGTGCAACTGTACAGAAAGATGCACCCTCAATTGCTAGTGTTTAATCAAATCTAAAATTCCATACATTTAAACTTCAGAACTGCAGCATATCAGTCTAAAATGAAGAAAAACAGGACAGTAAATGGGAAGCCATGCAATAGTGTATCTTATAAATAAAACCAGCTACAAAAAAAGTAAATTAAGAGGCCCTCGAAGATTCATCCAAGGGAGAAGTAATATACAGATAGGAATAAACAGAGAGAAGGAAGGGTTTAGAAGGAAAGTGCAAGGAATTGGATTGCTCTATCTGTGACTACATTGGTTATACAGTACACCTACCAGGAAAGCATTTTATTATCTAATATTTATCACTTTTGACGGTCACAGGTGTTCCTACTTCAAAAAGATTTTAGCAAATGCTCCTAACTGCGTGACATCTGGATACTGTCATCACACTAACAAGAGGTAACTTTTGCCACTAGGATCTGCTTTGGCAGATGTGTTTTTACTGCCACTGTTCATTTCCCTCCCTGTTAAAATGCAAAACATCAGCTTTTACTTACAAATAGACATAACCTCTTCTTTCTACACCGTGAAGTTAGTCAGATCCTTGTAATTGGTTAGTCCAACCAAAGAAAGTATTAATAGAAAAAAGGCTTACTTGATAGAATACCAGGTCAAATTCTCAGGTAATATAAATTAACGGCCATGGAACTATTATGATTGCCACTTTTTGATAAGTATCCTTAGCATGTTTTCCACGTTGTTAAAAAAATAAAAAAAAGTCTTTAGTAAAATAAAACCTCAGGAAGGAAATCCAAAGTTTTCCGTAAACCCACAGAGAACAAGCTGCTTTGAGGTAAGGCATAGTCAAGCTTAAAATATTTTGCAGAAAGTATTTTTCACACAAACCTAAACAAATAATGTTTGTAAACTCATTGTTTCTGGAACCCTATATGTAGCTGAGTAAAACCTACATATTGTTAAATCCCAAAGAATACCAATTTCATTCAGCTGCTCAGGCACTCCTATGGGCCTGCGGAGGGATGGCCAGGGTACCTCATGTCTTCCTTTGGCCAGGAAGGACCCTTTGCCACTTGGCTTTTTATGATGTCTAATCAGTCCTGTGCTACTGACTTCATGATTTCATTAGGATTTCAGCTCCACAATAATCTAACACTGAGCAAGATCTCTGGCCTCAGATCCAAACCACCTCATGGCTAGCTGTCTGCAAAGCACAACAGATCAAAGGGAGGTTGCTCAGCTGATGCTAGGAAATCAGATGCTTGCTGTGGTTCAGTCAGTCCTGTCAAACACTGTATAGCTTTGCAAGATTGCCTGTTGCTGGAAAGCTTTTTCCTGACAAAATCAGCTTTCTTGGGATGAGAATATGGTGGAAGACATTTAAAAAGTTTTGCAGGAGGTTTTTTACCATTTTACATTTTAATTATTATCCCTTGCAAAAGAAAGCAAAAATACACAAACAGAACCTAAAAAGCTATAGCAAATATATGCTTATCTAAACAACTATCTTCATTAGATGACTGTCACATTTGTAATGGGTACTATACTTTAGTATTAACTGGTAGAAAAAGACAGTAGAATCAACAAGTCTATGATTTATGCACAATCCACCAGAGACACCTCAACAATCCAGAGTGAATAAAGAGCAAGAGTATAATGAAGTCAGAAGAAAATGATAGGATGTTTAACTAGACAAAGTACTGCAGTTCGTAAATTACTAAAGATGGACATCAAATTGCATCTTGACATTTTTAAATGTGAACATGAAGTACTCAACAAAATACTACAGGTCTACAAAAATTCCAATTTTAGGTAATGTAGCAGTATAAAACTATGTCAGGTTAGATAATCTATACTGACAGTGATATAAATTCTATTCTGTGATCTGAGGGTTTTTTTTTTTTTTGGCATATTATGTTACATAAAGCATTCTACACTTACACCAGATTCTATAGGAAATTAAAACCTATGATTATCAGTTGCCCAGCATCAATGTTATAAATCAAAGGCTTTGAATAATGTCCAGCATGCATCTCAGCCATGTTTCAAACTTTTAGAAAATAATCCATTTTTGGCAGACCATCTGACAAGTTTACAACTTATGATCACGGCTTACATTATGTGTCATCAGTGTTCTTTTGTTCATCTCATACCTATCAATTTTGCTCATCAAAACCTAGGGCTGTTTAAAGTGTGGAAGAAGTTTGGCATGTTATGTGGGTCATTTATGGAAATCAAGAACATGATTTAACATTAATATACATGAAAATGACTGGAAATTATGCACCAGAAATCCAGATCAGTTTGTGGCTTTTTAAACTCCATTGTATAATACAAAGCATTTTCTCAGTGAGGGAAAGAAAAATTCAGGTGGAAAAAAATATAATTACGAAATGGAAATCTAGCTTAGTTGCAGCTATGTAGTATATTAATGTTATTCTCATCACAGCAGGATATTGGTAAATAAGACTTACACCTATGAATGTTAATTTTTAAAAGCAAAATCTAGCAACTCCTATGTGTTTCTGAGTTCTGCTAAAATTTACAGCAGAACTCTAGCACCACCATGTATGGCACGATCCTTGCTTTTATAAAGAGTGAAGCAAACAGTACTCCGTCAACTAAAAAAAATGCAAACAATACAGAAAGACGTTTTTATTATTTAGGAGCAGCTGAAAAAAAGACTTTTGGAAAGCAAATATGTCTCACTGCAATTAGGGCTATCACTGTTTCTCTATTGGAAGGTGGATCTCTGCAGAGAAAGCAGTTGTTCTTAGGTGCAACAATAAACTAGCAGAAAATGAACCTGAATTATAGGCTCCCCCCCTCCCCCCAATTAGGTGAAATTTCTGCATTTAAGATTTCCTAAACCTAGTAGAGTTTAATTTGGACACAAGACAGCACAGCATATATCGTACTAAGAATGGTAGCCTAGCATTCATTCTGTTGTCTCATTTTATCCTTTCACAAACACAGCTAAGTTGTCCTTTTTATTTCCTTCTCATTTCTGCCTATTGTATTTATCTCTCTGTAATGTTAAAAAGGTTGGAATAGGAGCAGAAGGATGACACAAACCACAAAAAAATCCATTAACTCAGTATATTTAAAGAGGTTTTTTGGTCATGCATTATTGCCCCTTCCAGGCTTCAACAGTACATCAATCTCCTACAGCTATTTATTCCTTGTGTATAACCTGCAGTAGCTTCACCGTGCTTTTCTTCTGCTTCATTGTCACAAAGGCAACCTCCCTAACAATGAAATGAATAGTTTATGAAGGCACCATCCAGTAGGTTGAAACTTTACTGTGTGTAACACACCTGGGAAGCTGCAGATCACATTCCAGAGCAGGACGGCTGCAGCAGGGCCAACAGGAAAACCCAAGTCACCTTAGTGCTCAGGCACCCAACTGCTCACCGAATAGCAAATCGCAACTGAACATAAATTCCCTAGCTTTTATCTGGTGGATTGTAGATCTCAGATATGGCTCTTCTCTAGAGAAACCGACTGCTCAAATGCTGTGCCAGCACTTTGTAACTGGGGTTTTACAGACCCTCATACCATCTGCACTGCTTGGCCCTGGTCCTCTCCCTCCTCAGCACGATCAACACATAGCGCCATCTTCCTGGGGGGACGAACACCTGACTACACCTCACACTGACTGCGTGGGGGCCGAAAGCCAGTACCACAGTGAGAAACGAGTACCTGAGGTGCTGCACATGGCTTACAGCTGAGCGGCACTGCAGCCGGGCCTGCTGGTGCTGGTGCCCTCGCTGCTTCAATGATGTGCCTCTCACTTTCCAGGTTCACATCAGAAGTTTAGCTCAAATGTTATCCTTATCCAAAAAGGATCTCTGCTGCAGCAAAGCTTGGGGCTGCGATGGGATTGCCAGGGAACTGCAAACAGCCTTTTCCAACCCGGCCGTTACCTCAGCGCTGCAGAGGCGAGCGCAGGCCTTGCCAGGGGCTCACAGAGGCCTCCCAACTAGAGGGTGACACGCAGCGTTTCAGCCACACACGGCTGCAGGCAGTACCTACCTTGCGCTTGCCCAGGTGTCACTGCGTTTAATTTAATGTAGGTTTGTGATGAAGCAGGGTGATAAACATGGTGGAATGCCGCTTCTGCTGCCCCTGGTTGCGGGCCAGCGGGGAGCCGAACCGCTGGGCAGAGGCAGGACTGTTCCATCGGCAGTGTTCCTGCTGTTCGGCACTGCTCCCTCAAGTCCTTTTTGTTAAGAAAGGGCACCTTATTTGCTGTGTTGGACAGGTACGCCTCCTTTTTAACTAGGCATCAGAGCCCGCTTACAAACACGAGGCCAAATTCAGCTAAAAGTAAAGAAATCTGTAATCCTGCTAATGTCAAAATCAATAGCTCTGCCATTAACAGCGCTGCGTATGAAGTCAGAACACTGAAATACTTTCCACTGAAAATTTATTTCCTCAACTGCACCTGACATAGTGATTCAGATTTGCTAATCCATGCATATAGTGTATGCCATACACCCTCTATACATAGCACCTCCATTTCACAAACTAGTTCCAATTGCAGGAACTTAATGTCTCATATAAGAGAATAAAAGAAAACACAAACAAAGCAGCACAAAACTCTTTCAAGGGACGGCGTAATGAGACTGTAGCAACTCATTTTCTGCTCCTTCCCTTGATTTAACTTTTATTTTCCCATTTCTTTAATGCACATCAGCTCTGGCCTCTAAGGCTGAGAAGACTAAATTTAGAACTGACGTGTAGAAGTTACGTATCTTTAAATAGCTATTGAAATTAGTTATATCTTTATAACCAAGTGCATGTTGTTTAGTACCAAAATAAATACACGTCAGAGTGTGTTTTATGAGATAGGTACTGATGATGTTCTTTCTGTTAAGATAAAGAATGTTATACATTGTTGGAAAGTGTTACACTTTCAACCTTCCTAAAGAACACTAAGAACATATAAATTCCATTATAAATGCTGAACAAAGAAATACAAATATTTAAATAAAAGTTATAAAAGATAGTGAACTGCTGTAAATTATTTTCTTGGATATATCTGCTATGAGTATTCAAAAAATATGTAATTTTAATAATATACTAACTTACATTTTTTAAAAAACCCTTTCCTCAGAAGACAGATTCTGCTGGAGTTTTCCTGTGTGTGTGTGTGTATATACAGAGCAAAAGAATAAAACCACAAATGCTTACCGTCTCCTCCAAATCTGATATACCAAAGTTTGATTCACAGACACGAGACATTACTGTTTCTTTGCAAAAACTATGGCGTTTTATTCTGATTCACAACTGCTCATAAAAATGCTCTGGTTTGGGCTACGTAATATGTAAAATCCACTTCCTTCCGCATGCACCATATAGAAAGTGGAAGAAAAAAATAATAAAACTATAGCTATGTTTTTCATCTTGTTTTGCAACAGCAAAATGCATTAGCAAGAAATAATCCTGAAATCTGCTGTACTGACTCTCTTATCTATTTTTGTTTAGATTTTGCTGAAATCAACACCTTCTATCAGGGTAAAAATTTCTGTTTCATTTGTTTGCTCATTAAGAACAAGAAAGTGCATAATCCAGAAAGGCTTGATGTACAGATGAAGCTGTCAAGAGCAATATGAATTCTAACAGTAGTTTCTCAAATGTGATAATTACTGTTTATTTTATAGGCTTACACATGACACCCGATTATTAAAGTAACTCCCACTTCAGCTTTCATTATTAACCACGTGTTTCAATCTCTTATTGACCCCAAGCAAAACTGTATTTTTCTGCACAGCAACAACAAAAAGCTAACACTCAACATTTACTTTACCAGGAATTATTCTCAAAGCTATTTCTACATTTTAAAAGGTGCCTCATTTGAAAATACTGATGGCATCCATTAGAGATTGAAATTGCCCTTTAGAATAGACTGGATAAATCAAAGTGTAGGGAAAACCAGTAGGACTTTCAAAAGCATTTGGAGGTAGTCCAGCTGAGTTCCCATACAGATCAATGGGGGTTTTAACACCACTTTCAAGGACTACAGCAATCAGAAGTGAAGAGCCGCATAGCTGCTTCATGCAGAATTCTGTGCCATTACATTGGATAATTATGGGGACTTTACAGACTTCCTAGAAAACTGTACCTGGCAGTTGGGTCAACCTATGGTTTCATTCAGAAACATAGTATATAATCTTTGTCAGTGCTTCATACAAGCAGATTGCAGTCTGTTATAGGGCCCTACTCAGTATGTTTTGGCTGCAGATCCTCTTTCTAGTCACTGATCGTTACTACCTCCTTTATTATTTATTCTTCCATGAGCATGGAGTGATGACCTGTCACAATTTTAGTTTAAGCCAGTGTTCTCCTGAGCAGAGCTTACTACTGCATGTGGAGGCAATACAAAACGTACAATGACCTACAAGCTGGAAACACACTGACACCAAACTACTTTAAACCACCAGGAGTAAATTTCCTTTTTTCCTGTGCCTATGTAAAGGTATCTGTCACATAGTACTATAGCAGGAGAGCAGGGGGAAAGAAAACTAAAACTCAAAAGATGAAATTGGCAAATTCAGAATAAACTAAGAACCCAATAACCACAACACTAGGAAGAATCTCTTGCAGAAAAGAAATAAGAAGAAATGGAAATCACATGGATAGAGTGAGAAAGGAAGAATGGTCACAAAAAGGACCAGCAATAGTTAATAACAGGAGCAGAGCAGAATAGGACATGCTGGGTTGTGTCCAGGGGAAAGTGTACAAGGAAAAAGCTCAAAAGAGCAGAAGAGTAAAAAAACCAGTCCAGAGACCACACCTGAACTTTGTAAAATGGAAGGGACATGAGATCAGAGAGTCTTACAGACTTTGAGATCTCACCTGACCTGTGAAATAAGTGTTCCTCCTCAATGGTTTTATATGTATTTTTGTTACATGGATGATAGATTTTTGATCATACACACTTGCAGAGATGCAGTGCCATAGCAAAGCACACTAGCAAACGTCACAATAAGTTTGAACAGAAAGCATGGGATTTTAGGGGATTTACACTGAACGTCTTCAAAGAACACAGCTGACTGAGAACACTATTGAGGATCTGAGGAGATTCTAATAATAAAGATTGCACATATATACCACACGACTAACCCTAAGATTTAGACAAGCTGCTTTCTCCTGACAAGCACTCTTTCATTCATAGGACAACAGCAGTCTGGAGGACCCCACTGCTTCCCCCCCTGCACCCAGCTGCACACTGTTGCTGTGCTCCTTCATGCCTACAGTTTTGATAAATGTACCAGTATTTTTGTGTGTTCAGATTTTCCCATAGTGGTAAAGTTCTTGAACAAAGGAGCAATAACGAACATATAAAAGACCTGCACGCTAAGTTAAAAAAAGGAAAATAAATAAGTACCCAGCAAAATTTTGTTACAAAAACATGGGTGCTAACATGTTTGGTTGCTACCAGTAACAGGGGAGATTACCAGCATTCAACTCTGGTGTTTATACAGTTTCTTTGTTCCTTTACTTCTCTGCTGCACTTGTTTTGATATGCTTTTAGTTTAGTGAATTCTGCTGCTTTTTTTCTGTAATTGGAAGTCATACTAGACTTTTTAACAATGTTAATTTTTTTGAGAAATCACACTTTTTTTCCCCTTGAATTACTATAATTATATTCAATGCACTCTTTATTGCAGCCTATAGTCCAGATGGCTCTGCTGAAGAAATAGAAAAGCTAATATAATATACAAACATGAAAATTACCAGTTGATCTGATATTGTTTAAGTTTCTGGAGACATCATTTTCCCCCCAGAGATAAAATGCAGCATCCTCGAAACTAGCACTCATATTCTGTGATACAGAAGAAAGCAGAGATTTGTAAACCCTTAAGAAGAACCTTTGATGTTTAGGATTTTATATTCCTTTGATCAGAGATTAGTTGCCAAAATGCAGGAAAAGGATCACTTACTGATACACAATGAACTTTAAGAACTGATGGGGAAAAAAGCCCCTGAAATATCAGATATATTAGCCAGCACAGCTGAAATAGAACTCAATTTTAAGCATGAATAAGTAGAACACTAATCTGTAATTTCACCTAAACCATTTCCTAAATGATCTTTTTTATTTAACTGAAGGGAATATGATAAACAGGTCTCAAATGAGCATTGGCATGTTCTACTATGAATTTCATTATACCATTGAATTCTAATGTTTTGGGAGAGTTGTCACATAGAACTTGATTAGTATTCACTAAAAATGGCAACTGTAACAAAATTCAGAGTAGGATATAACACCCATCTCCTACTGCATTTGTCAGATTGCATTGTCAGACATGTTGGAGTCTGAAGTTTCACAGCAACAGCAAGCAGGTATAGCTTACAGTCTTAATTCTCCATTTCTTGATTTAAAAGGTATCTAGGTTTTTTTCAGCAAGACGTCCTAACATAGAATTACCATAGTGAGAGATAAATGTTAGCCATTATGGGACACAGAAATGGGATGTAACTTCCTGAGATTTCATTTAAAGGGAGTATTGAATAGACACTTGATAAGTTTTTTCCTGTGCAAGAGTAAAATTATCTCCACATACAGAAGTAATTTTACAACACTTACGCTGTATAGCTCATGTTTAAACATGTAACATATCAAGGAACTCTAAGAGTCCACTAATTGAAGGCTGGGTTATATTGCTTTTTCCAAATTATTTCTACCCTCTTTTATATGGTTATCTAATGCATTCATTAAGGATACATATGTATCTCACAAAGGTATTTTATGGAGTCATTTAGAGCTACATCAGAAGATACATGAACACAGAAAGAAATGGAAATATACATAGTGGAAAAATATTGGTTTGTCTTTCCCCAGAAGGTTTGACTTTGCAATTTTTGCTACATCATTTTTCTTAATCCCTTTCTTACTTCCCAACTTTATGTGGCTTACTTTGTTATGGTTGGTAAAGCACTTGAAATTCTTGAATAAAAGCTGCTAATGAAGTGCAAATAATTTCTATTTTTAAAATAATTTCAACCTCAGAGTTATACTTCAAAAAACCTCAAAAGTCTTATAACAATCTTGTGGACTATGAAAGATTAAGAACTGAGATTTACATATGCTAAAGGGAAATTTGGGGTTCTGCCTTAATTCCCTAATTAGTGTTGAGGGTGTCAAAAACAACCATAGATTTTATTCAGTTAGGTAATCACTTAAGTACAGAACTCTTAGCCACCCTGATAACAACATCGATGATAGAGCTTTAAGACTCTCAACCCCCAGACATCAATCCAAACTCTCCTGCAACACACCATACCACTTCCGATTTTCTCGTTCTTTTACTGGCGTAAGTCAAACAACATTAAGAAAGACTGGAAAAATCTGACCATTCTAAAACCCCAGCTCTCCTCCAGCCTCTATCCTCTGTTCAGGCATGAAGAGGTGGAAGCTGAATTGTAAGCCTTTAGCTCTCCTGATCCAGCTCTGGCAAAGGGAATGACAAGCTGGGAGATAGTAACAGAGGCTGCTAATACTTTTTTTTCCTCCTGTCTTTCCAGGTTCACTGTGAACTACTTGAACACACTAGCAACTTCAGTTATGTTTCCAGTACATATGGACAACTGTTATTGATGATTATTCAGTTTGACAAGTCTACCAGCAAAATAGCTGAGAAGTAGACGCCAAAATGAAAATCACTTTTCACTTCAACTGATATGGTTCCTTCTCCAAGTTAATAAAATAGAGGAAGCAGGCAGCAACGTGTAGATATGGAGTAGTGCAGAACCAGCGCACAAGACTCCAAACTGATATGCAGAGAAAGGTTGAGGGGGAAAAAAAATAAAATCATTTGATTTTTGATATAGGTCTGTAAAGCAGGTTAACAACAATGTTCACATCACTAATTATATTATTTTGTCAAGTGGATCTCATCCAGTCTGAACTGAGCGATGTTAACCCCCACATCATCTTGCTAGCTTGATATCCAACTTCATATAGCATGACAAGGCAACAAGCCTAGTGTCTGTGATCTGCCTTCATATGAAATTAGTTTCTTCCCAAATGCCTGTTATTCCAGTTGTTAAATTACTTTTAAGTCATGCTCCAAGGCATGTATAGTATACTACAATCAAACAGGAACAACACTTTGCATATCATTAAATGCCAAATTCTTTCTGCCACTCTGAAGCAGAACTGCAGCCAGAAATGTGCGCTTTCTATGCTTCTTTGCAATTCCAATTGCCAAGTGAACACAGGCTGGGGAAGCAGTTCTGCCAAGTGTCAGTGCTGCGTTAATATTGTTATTATTCTCTGGGAGTGAAGTATATAATGCTATTTTCTCCAAAGGCATTATTGATACCAAGGATTGGCATTACAATTTGTATAATTATTCCAGTGCCCACAGGACTTCATGTCATCAAATATTTATACAACTCAGAATAGTCAAGTGTAAATGATTTTAGATGCCTTGCTGGACCTTGGAAGAAAGAAGTGATCCGATCAGGTAGGTAATTCAAAGGAAAAGCATAATACAGTGTTGTCACAGGATGCTTGAGAGTTATTTGGTCTCAGGGTAGCCTTGAAATCTCTTCACACTGCTTTTCTTAACCAAGGGCCCTTAGCTTCTGTTTGGTTTTGTTGGTTTTTTGTTTTTTTTTTTTTTTTTTTTCCTCCTAAGAACCTATCTAACTTTAAGCATCCAGTGCCCCCTGACACTTTGGAACCTGTCCCTCCAGTGTCCAGTGTTTTCTTTTTCTGCTTTAGGCCTCCATCCCACCAATACCTGCTGCAGAACACAGCATATAGCATTGGTTATATGATAACTTGGCATTTTGTGGTATCAGGGTGGTCAGGGTGGCCTTCAGTAATAATATTACAGGTTTGCTTTTTTTAATGGCTACAGAAGGATTACTTATGAAAAAAATACATTTTTTCATTCTAAAATACATGTGGTAAAATATTTCTAGATTAGGAAAGTATCAATGCAGTTTATTCAAACCCCTGTATATTTGCAAGTCAAAGGCAAATATTCCTTTGTCTTTTTTTTTTTTTTTTTAAGAGACAAAAGAAAGTACCTTTACCTTTGCAAAGGCTCCAAGACCATGACAGAATTTAGAACCAAGATATGCACAGGGGACAGAAAAAAAATAAAAGTACCAATTGCACACTTCTTCAGGATAGCTGTTCAATGAACAGGCCTTATTATAAGCTCTGCTCCGGTACTGATTGCACCAAATTCACAGAAAATGATCAAATATATTCACAGGAACATGGGATTCAGCATCTAGGCCCTATGCAGCTTTATAGTGACAGGATTGATGTCCAATTTAGTAATAAACTTATGTGCAAAAGAAGGGTCATACAAGCTATTTAATATACCCTTGCTAGTACTCCAACAATTAGCCTTGAATAACCTTTTTGCTTTTCTCTGTTTGTTGGGTTTGAAGAAATAAATGTACAGAACTAACAGAAAGCATAAGATTCAAATCACAATACATTTACTACTGCTTATTGGGTATCAAACTACTACAAAGTTAAAGTTTTGGTTAATTAACTACATTACCATCAATATAAACTGCCTTGACATCTAACAATATTTGACAAAGAGCACTAAATGACATGGCATTCGTCTAATAATGCCCTGAAAAAGTAATTTTGACTTCTCAGATTGCAAAAAGGATGACTATAATGCTGCCTCTGAGTAGCTGCTATTACTATTTTTTTTAAAAAAAATCAGTATTTCTAAAAATTGAGTTACTGTTGAACTACAAATTACTTAACACTTCCGATGTCCTTATATATGCCAGTGTAACTGTTCTATCCTCATAGAACTCAGTGAATTATAGAAAGTCATTGATCTTCCTTTTGCTGCACTCCTGCCTTCCTTTGGTGACTCCTCCATCTCCTCCTCCCCAGCTCAGGAAGGCCAGCTGCTCTGTCAGGAGCAGAGCCAAAGCTCATACCACGCTGTTGCACTCCATGGCTTAACTTGGCTCATAAACGGAAAGGTGCCCCTTACTTTTTTGAAGCAACTAATGACTCCTAAGCTAAGTCTAATGTAATAACTTACTACATGACTGATGTTTATAATATATATAAAATGATATATTATATATGATGGTTATAACCCCAAAACCTCTGGATACGCTAAAAGCAAAGTGATTCTCACAGGATGCAGCCATATATCAGAAACAGCCAAAAACTTAAGAATGCTTAAAGTGGCGTGAGCCCTTTCACTTTTTTATACACGTATCACTGCGTAATCTGTTATCCCAGGTTAGACAATGGCTACCTCCCCACCCCCCCATAACCAAAAAACACCAAAACCATAGCCTCATGACAAGCACCAGCAAGTTAGGCTTCAAGGCAGAGAGAGCAAATGAGACATTCAGAAACCAGTGATAAGATATTCTCACTATATAGTGCATGTTTAATAAACATACCTGTAAAGAAATGGAAGTAGTGTGCAATTGTTAAGTATTAAGAGAATTAACCTGCCCACTTTCAGTCCTGAGAAGAATTGCGTTTGAAATTGTTCCAATAGATAATACCGAGAAGATCAAGAGCAGGACCTAATAAATAACATTATTAGAGACAAAGCAATTAGCAAATTAGGAAGATATCATGGTACTATGATTTTAATGTCAGCATTATAGGAGAAACAGTATAATCATAGGTAGGGATGTTAGCAACACCTTGCATTAAGATTGTCAAAAACCTAGTTTTTTTCCTTTCTTCAGCGGCTTGTATTTGGTCCCCTATCAGAGTATGTATAGGCAATGGTACTTTACAAATGGCTACAGTATTCTGAAGTCCTGCCTTTTCATTTTGCAGCTAGAAAAAGGTTCACACATGTAAAAAATCCAAACGATATATGCTGCCTTGTATTTTCACCTTTTTTTCTCTCCAAGTATAGTCTACTGGTAACAAAAACTCTGGAACTGGAAACATTGTAATCAAAGCAGTGTTACACTGTTGCAAAAACAAAGTTAAACAAACATCGGGGAGGAGGTCGTGCACATCTGTTCTGTCAGGTGAGTTACTCACCAAAGCCCTGATCTGTTTTGGAAAGGATTTCCTTGAAAAACAATGGCAACTGAAAAGTCACTTTGGAAGCAGCATAACTAATAAATTTTCCAACTGTAGTGACATCAAATCAAGTTAACTGAAGCAGACAACCTGGCCCACAATTTTACCACACTGAAATATTGTGCGCATCAGAAAATTCAGGTGTCTGATTTCATTTTAGGTAAACATCTGAACTTACTACCTCGAGGCATCTCATAGATACCCTTCAACTAAATTAAGTTCATAAAAACAACTACTAAATAGGTTATCACTTGTTTCTAGCTCAGTTCTCCTTTTAGCTTGTCTTAACCAAATTTGTATCACAGTAATTGCAAAGGACTTTACTTTCACTAACTTTACTAATCTTCATAAAGAAAGCAGTCCTCAGGGACATTAAAATAAAATCAACCTTGGAAAATTAAAGACTCAACAACTCTTCTTTAAGGCACCGTGATGCTAATTAACAAACAGTTGCTTTCTAGTTGAGGATTTATCTTGATTGTGTACATCAGGGAAGGTGCTACATTTTGACTTACAGCAGACAAATCAGCCGGCTCTGGCTTTTGGGGGAAGAGGGGAAAAAAACAACCAAAAACAGCATTCCAAGAAGAACTGGTAACCAATTCAGTTCAATGAAAAGGTATTGAAACACACACTCCTCTGGTCCAGGAGACTGGATTTAGACAGAACACTTCATGTCACATGATAGCTATTAGGGAGGGAAACAGTTTCAGTGTAGTCTTCTGAGTAAACACCAGCAGTTATCATTCTAGCTGTGTATGAAGCCTTTCCTTACTAATCATTGTGGCTGCTTCTTACATGTGTCAAGATCTCTGCCTTCTCTGGAACTGATGCTGCACTGCATATAGAACAAAGAAAGAGAGCTTGGGACAATCAACACTAAGGAAAAAATATATGCTGCAGTTTCACCACCTTAAATTTTTCACTTATTCCTCTGGGACAGAAGAGAAAACAGTTTTACATTTCTGTATGAGAAAATATATTGCCATTATTTGAAAGAAAAAATATTTTTAAATTTGGAATCATGCTTTAAACTTATTTTTCCTAATTTAAACCAAACTTTTATCCTGCTTTAGAAACAGTAGCAATATCCAGGCTCCCCTGAACTCCTTTATTACCTCTTCTGCCTATTAAGAAAGGATAATGATTATGCAGAAACAAAAGGGACACCTCTGGAAACACAGCACCAAACAGAGACCTAGCAGGGAGAGTGATCAGTCAGAAACCAACCCATAATCCGGACTGTAAAGGAGATTCTTACTCCAGCTGAACAAGATCTATGGAGTGAGGCTTAGGACTAATGTTAGCTAAACAAATTTTATGATGAATTATGATTGTAATTATTTTTTAATTACTTAAATACAGAAACAAACATAAGACTTCTCTAAAAGTAGAATTATGCTTATTTGTAGAGTGTATGTTTTCAGTAACTGATTCAGTGGATACAGTAGAGTTTTTCAAATAAAAGCAAAGCACTGGTTCTTTGGACCATGCTATCTTTATAAGATGTGTTGCTTTCAGACAAATCTGTTGTGCCATTAGCAGGTGGGGTTTCTTTGTATCTCATGTAGATAAAAAGTAATTAAGATTCGAAGATATGACAATGGCAATTAATAAGTACTTATAGCGATGTATCTGGGTTATACAGATTCTTTAAATTTAGGACACAACACATCTCACTTGCATTAAAGAAAAGAAAAAAGGAAGAAATATTCATATAATAGTGCATTGTCAAAGAAGGGGTATTTGACCATTTTCAGTCTTTAATAACAGCACTTAATATTACCAATAGCATGATATTTTTTTAATAAAATATTTTGAATAATTGCAAAGTCATGGAAATGCTTAACTGGTTGAGACTGTATAATCTGCTCCTTTCAGAGCAGACACCACAACCTCATCTTTTAGGGAACTATCTTCCATTGTTGCCATGACACACAGAATCACAGAACAGTTTGGGTTGGAAGGCACCTCTGGAGATCATCTAGCCCAACCCCCTGCTAAAGCAGGGTCACCTACAGCAGGCTGCACAGAGCAGTGGCCAGGCGGGTTTTGAATGTCTCCAGAGAAGGAGACCCCACAGCCTCCCTGGGCAGCCTGTGCCAGGGCTCTGTCACCCTCAGGGTAAAGAAGTTCTTCCTCATATTCAGCTGGAACTTCCCATGGTGCAGTCTGTGCCCCTTGTCCCTTGTTCTGTCACCAGGCACCATTGAAAAGAACTTGGCCCCATCCTACTTGAAAAGATAACTAAAGCCTAATATATACCCACCTAAATATGGACACAGCCTTTAAGAGGTGTCAACAACCGTAACTGATATATTAGAATGGGGTAGTTGGGCAGAGTCGACCATATGGAACAGAATATGGGGCCTTACAAATGCAAACCAATGTTCTCTTTTGCCAGGATAGGTTGGACTAGTTGATCCTTAAGGTCCTTTCCAACCTAGTGTTCAATGATTTCTATTGTATCAGTATGGAAATAGGATCCCTTAAAAGATAAGTTGGTTTCTGTTTGGATACCTAGTAGGAAGTTTCCCAAAATAATGGTAAGGGAGGTACTTAAAGCTGACCCCAACAGGAGCAAATGACATCCTTTGCAAACCCTAACAGGTGGAGAGAAGGATCTTTGCCTCCAAGAGCTTTGGGTCCTCCTTGTACCACCTCACACAGAACAGAGACAAAAGACACCTCAAGGCCATCCTTGCTCAGTCTACTTCACTCCTGAAATTCCTCTCTGAACTGCCCCTCTCCCCTCTTCAGTCATAAACTCCTGACCCATTCAATATGCCTTCTGTTCTACAACTGTGCATGTTCAAGCCTCCACCAACCCCCAACTCCCTCTGAAAAAATCATTCTTTCCTTTCTCCTCCACACTGTTTATCCTTCCTAGCTACTAAAAAACAACACAAAAACCAAGATGGGTAAAGAACTACAACCTTTTTTTTTACTCCAGGAGATAAATTAGAAGAAAGATATACCATCAGGGCAGCAGTCCCAGAAGATTGGATTTTTCCAATTCGTAACTGTGATAAGGCAACAGCTGAATCTTGAAGGAGTGGCAAAAGTAGAAAAAGAGCTGAAGCTGGAAGCAGTCAGCTCACACCTCTTCAGACATCACATTGATTTGTCCTCCCACCCTAGATTGTAACTTATTTTTGTATGCCTTCAGCCTGTTCTGCATAACTCCTAGCTTCGCTGTTCTGTACCAAGCAGTGTAATGTCTTGACACTCTACTAGTTCCTAATGATGTGGAATGTAATGTGTCACAACAGAATGCAGTTAAGAAATATGCAAAAGAGAAAATGTTAAACCTTGAAAGAAAATCCTGTCTTGGCATACTATTAGACTAATCATGTGAAAATGTTTATTTGCTGTGAAGTCACAGTTATTAAACAAATTGGTCCATTCTGCAGTGCCACAGTACTCTTATACGGTGTTGCAAGATTTCTTTAAAATTATGATGAAAAAGATACATTCAGCTAATGAAATTAATGAGCTTTAATACTCCCTTGAAGTACAGGTTTTCAGCACAAATTTGCTTCATTATCACAGCTCTGTAAGCCTTGTAATGCATAATGGTCACTGATCTTACCCAGAACACAGTGAAACATGGCAAAAGTTTAATTGTACATGCACCTACATTTTAAGGCAAATAAGGCAGTCTCCAAGGCTATTAATACAACAGACGCCTTTTATAATTAAAGGGATAATGTCCAAAGATTAGCTGGAAAGTATTTTAATTAAAGTTAGTAAATTACTGTTGAAGTTGTCATTACATGGAAACCCAATTAAAATTAGATGCTTAATTTTGCAGCAGTACAGCAACAACAGTAATTTTTCCAACATCTGTGTCACATACAGAACCCCACCTCACACACTGGAACACCCGATTTGGTATAAGTTTTCCTCAGTTGCTTAATAGATACTGTATTGTAAGGAAAAGAACCAAGTCTAGTGCACCATAACATGGACTTTATTTTTCTCCTTGCTGTTCAATAGAAGACTTCTAAAAAATCTCAGCCAAAAAGAGTAGCATTTACATAAAAAGCCATTTTAATGATTTTATAAATATGTATATACACACACAAAATGCAGCATTAATGCTGGAAAACACTTTCTATGGACACCATCTTAATGAATGGATAAAAAAGCACAAGGAGGACTATTTTTCTTGAATGCATTGGTAGTACAATACAGATCTACTACAGCAAGTCTATCTAAAAGTGTATTTCAATAATTCAATTTAGTAAATGTTTACAGGATCTTTGGATGGTACAAAATGACTCTGGCAAATATTTAAATAATTATAGGAACACATATTTCTTCCAGACAGAGAAAACATTAAGCTCACATGTTGTGGTGTTTTTGTTTTGTTTTGTTTGTTTGTTTGGGTTTTTTTATTTAGCTTCCTAAGAGCATACACTTTTTGTCTACCTTGTTGGTTTTATGTGACATCAGACTGTATTTCTAGTTTGCTTTCTGTGTCACAAACATTTATTGTGTACTCTCCAGGCCATTCACAGACTGGAAAAGGTCAATCAAAAACAAAGTTTAAGAAAACAGTTACATAGATATAACCTTTAGAGAGTATGGTGAAATCCCTGAATGAACAGTAACAGTTTTTACACCCACTGTTCACCAGAAACCTGAAATTAGATTTGTAGTTGGTACCCCTCAGGAAGCAGTAAGTCCCCACATTTTTGTGCTGTTAGTCAGGATATGTGTCCAGAAAGGGTTTAGAGCAGTAATCCCATGCATGCAGTTGTGGTAAAGGAGCTACTAGTGATGAAACCTACAGATGAAGGTATTTTTCTTTGCTGAATAGAGACCCCTTAAGTAAGAAAGTAAATTTAAAAGCTGACAAAGATATCAAAGTTGCACAGAGGACAGCTAGTGCCAAGGCTGAGCTGGGGTGAAAAGAAAGAAAATACCCAAACATTTGAGTATCGTCTTGTCAAGCAAATGCTCCTGCTGAGAGCATGAGCCCAAGAACTTCCTTCTTCAGCCCTGAACATGTTCTACTCTACCTAAGTCCCACCACATCCCACTAGTACATCAGTTGTCCGCTCTCCCCCAAGGGAAGGGTGGCCTGGTATTACATGCAAGTATTAATGTGTCAAGTGATACACAGCCTGTTGCAAATAACTACTGTAATCCACATTGATACAAGATACAATATCCTTTGTATATAGCTTTCAAAAATAGCACAAGCTATTTGTTGGAACTATTTTATAATTTATTACTGCACTAACATTCAGCACACTGTGCCACATAGTGTACACTCATCCTATTTGATCTGGTACTACTGAATCAGTTATGAGTACTCAAGTTCTACCCAGACCGAACAAGTGAGAGACTACCTTTGTCAATATTTCCCTTTTACTACCAGAATTAGTAAATTCTGGTAGTAAACATTATACTTGCACTAGATATACTGCACTGTATTATGCAAAAGAGGCCAAGCCAGAGTGATCTTTAATCTGCTGGAAAGGCCATCTATGATGGCTTTAATGGCATGTGGGTGCTGCACAGTTCCTGTGCTTCCCTTTACAGTTTCATTAAGAAGGTATCCCTTACAGGCTGAAGTTGAACAATTGTGTGGTTTGTATGTGGCAGACATCTTTAGAACCTAGTAACAGTGAGAAGTATTTTTATTACTTGTTAATTCACTATGAGTCAGCAGACAAGTTTAACTCTGTTAACTCAGCAGGAAAAGCATTCTGGTGTGTGCGCTACTGGTCAGGCAAATGGAGTTTTCCATATCGGCCCGTAATTACTAATAACGTGGATAGAAATTTGAAATGTGTGCTTTAAGAGTAAACTGATGCACTAATTATCATTTTCTGTTTCTAAATTAAAATTACTGTTCCTGTAATGATGGGCAGAGCAAAGGTTAGACTGTCAAAGCTGGCTGACAAATAGAATTCATTTCAAGACACCGGAGTGTGCTGCACGACTTGCACGTCCACAGCACAGATACCTCCTATTGAGTCAAAAGCAGAGATACACCACAGAGTTGAGCATATATCTAAATGCAGTGTCTGAAGTGTTATTGATTTTTATAGCCAGTCAGAATATGTTCAACAAAATTGCTGTCCTTTTACTGGTTCTGACCAGCTCTGTTGACTCCATCTACAAGACTGTCTTTGCATTTCAAAGAAGTGTTTAGTCGGGGTACAAGGAGGGATCTATCAAGAAACTCCATACATTAAAATGCTGCAATCAAGAACACAATGTTAATAGCACTGACAATGCTGAAATTGCCTTTCTGGTTAGTTTGCTCCCATCTTAAAAAAAAAAAATAATATTGAAAGCTTACAACTGCCTCTTTCTACCAGCTCAGTACTGTATATTTTCTTTTTGTAACTAGACTTACTTGGAAAATTCTTACAAGCATTTTTAACCTTCTTGCTACTAAGACTACTGCCAGTATCTCAGTTATACCATTCCCAATTACCCAGGAACTTAAGAATTTCTGCTAGTTTGAACTAATTGCATGTGGTTTATTTCCTGCTTTTTCAATAGCAGGATATTAATTAGCATTAATATTTACTTAATACATTTTATTACAGCAAAATGAATGATGATCTTTATTAACTTGAACTGAAAAATTATGATATTGTCTATTCAATCACTGAATATATTCACTGCATTTGTATTGTGTTGGCTTTCTTAGGATCCTACTGTATTTTCCTCACGCTGGGATAATGAGTCTCCTAAATTGCTATCTGCAATAAATTTCTTGTGAAATGGTTCAGTTTCCTTCTTCCACTCCTTCATTTTCTGCTTTGAATAGAGAACCCTATAGCGAGATAGAGATTGCAAAGAAAAACGACTCAGAGAAGACAAATCACTAAAGAGTTTGGAAAAGGATAAAACCAACAGGTTCAGGGATTACAAAAGGCACCAACTGGTCATTTCAGTTGTATTCACACCAAGTCTTACTCCAAAATACATTTGATAAGTTTGTCAATAACACCATTAACTTTGATATAATTTTTCTCTGCTTCTTTCCAGGTCTGAATCTGACAGCTGTGTCCTGTTGATGCCTTTTGTCAGAAGCATGTCTCCCATCCTACAACAATGATGCACCTCTCCTCTATCAAGACCCTCTTGTTTACTCCCCCTGTCATCATCCATCCACCCCCTCATTCCCCCCCCCCGCCCCCTTTTTTTTTTTTTTTTTTTTTTTTAAAGAGGAAACTGCTACACCTCCTGGGTGCTTTTATTCTCATCCTTCAAGGTAGGACCATTTCCTTGAATCTTTGGCAGTTAACTCCTCAAAGTCACAAAGCAAATGAACATGGATTTTACTTCAGCAATTTTTTCTTTACACTGTAAGAATCATCTCAAGCAATACAAGGTATGGTGCAAAACCCCTTTAGAGGAAGAAATCAGAAGCCTTCTAAAGCCTTCTCTTCCACACTTAGCTGATGACAAGATCAACAAGATAGCAGGGAGAGATACTAACTGGGTAGAAATCCTGTGCAGCTGAGTGCAAAGGCCTGATATCTACTTAAAAGCCTGATATTAAATGAAATTATGTTCTGACAAAGAGCAAACAGAAAAAGAAGTCCCAAGAATTTTGCTCTGTTGTCCTGGTCACTCACCAGAACCAGTTATAACAATATTTTAACAAATGCTGTAGGACCTATGGATTTACAGTAAACTGTTTCATTTAGTCCATTTTCTTTTGAAAAGTCTATTTCTTTCAAACTAAGTACTGTTCAAGTCAGCTTTATAGCAGCATCACTGGCCTTTACTGCAAAGGGATACATGTAAGATACTTCGAAAAGTGTTTTTCCTTTTTCTTTATTCCAACAATAAACTGTTGACTCCAGCTGAACCCCTGATCACACAGATAGTTACATTCATGAGAAAAATGCTCCCAAATGAGCATTTGAGCCTGACTTTTTGGACTGTCAGACATGACATAGATTAAGAGCAATAGCAGGGTAAAGCATGCTACAAGTATCTGCTTTCAGGCTCTTCATGTATTTTGGCGTTGCGTATTCCTGCAAGAAACAAATTAATGTAACTGCCCTGCGCCCCCCCCCCCCCCCCCATTCCTGTAAGGATTCCAAATTACTTATTTAAATCATTACTTTGCCTTCTCTTTTCTACTTGGGACAGATCTATCACATACTTCATCAATTGAGGCTGATTACCATCAATCTTATTATCCTACCCAGCTAGAGATATATTCATGCACACCTACCTCTCACTTTGAAGTCTAATATTTAGCTTCTAGGACTTAAAGGATCCATGTATTGTCCATCACACCTTTAACAGACAAGTTGTGTTTCAAAGGTCAACAACAGAGTTGCATTAATTAATACCAGAATTGGGCTTTTTTCACTTTTGAGGGTGCTTGATTTAAATAATGTGTAGAAGGTTCATGCTCTGAACCTAGCTGGCTCATGAAAGCCATGATCTACATTAGCTGACTGCAACTAATTCTGACTTGCCACTCTGACAACCCTCTTGCAGTCACACCCCCTTCTCCATTTTTAATGTAGTACTTATCTTTTTATCCCATATCTGAACTACTGCGGTTTTGAAGCAGATGCATGGCATACTAAATTGCAGTGGCTGTACAGTACAAGAAACCAAGATTGCCAACACAGATGCACTTCTTTAGTATGGTTTTCCCATACTATGTGGGAAGCCTAGGATACTATTAATGTAGTATTTGTGCTGTGGTTTCTTTCAACTTGTTTCTCACTTTTCTAATACTTTTGTCTTCTAAAGTTTCTAATATTTTTTTTTTCTTCTTGCTCTTAGAAAAGTTTAAGAAATTTAGTGAACATATACCAGTTAATTATAAAATTAGTCATAAATCCTGGAACCAATAAAGTCTCAATAGCACTCTGAAGGTTCACTGATCCTTTGCTTGCTTGAGAGCTATATGTCACCATCAATATTGTTATCCCTCAAAATATATTGTCCCATTACCTTCATCATGAAGGACAAAGAAACCACCTACTTCTCTCTCCTTCAGCAATATGTGAGTTTCTAAGATCTTTAAGAATGCACTTTCTGTACTTGTAGGCCTAATTAACTACTTTTCCCCTTTAGTTAATGACAGCTCTTTAGATAACATTAAATATATGCCACAAAGAATGGCTGCTGTAAAGAACAAATTATCCGAACAGTATGCATTTAATTGTTGGGTGTTTTTTTCTCTCCTGGAAAGTTCAGCTAATAAAAGGTGTTCAGCTTTGTTCACATAATCAAATAGACTGAAATGCAAAATTGTTTGTGATAAAATGCAAAAAAATTTAATCTCTAATAATCTTTCTCACCCGATCATCTTTTTTTAAAGACAGTTACCAATAAAAGCTTTTTTGGTGATGTTTATTGTAGTAACATAGCCTACTTTCTCAACCAACACAAATATTGTTTACCAAAAGTTTTTGGGTTTCTTTTTTTTTGTCTTGTGTAAGAATTTTTTAATGTTTTCCCACAATTTTACCATTAAAAATACAAAGCACAAAATACAGGGGAATATCCGGATATATGTTGTTTTACTGGTTTTAATACAGAAGACTCAAGTAATGAAGCTCCATCTTTTCCTCAGAAAAAGATGAAATTGAACACAAAAAAATCTCTGATGTTATGGAGACTCATATGTATTTTTTACAAATATGCCTAACAATTTAATGAAGCTTCTATGAGTTTTCCCCAATATTAATAAATTTTACTATTCTTAATTATTACTTTTGGAGGGTAAAAATCCAACCATTAAAAAAACACCTTGGATAAAATCCAGTTAAGAGAAATTTTGAGAACTCCAGGATCTGTACCATGGAAAGGCTGATCATGGAAGCACTGCAGTATGGTTTTGCAGTAACACACTTAAGCTTCACCTCCATCACCTTTTAAGCTTTTAGACCTTTTCCCCACTCCTATACAATTTAGAATGCGTAAAGTGATTTAAACTTTAAATCTCAAACTGTGACTGCTCTTCCCCTTTGAGCCACAGTACGTAGAAGCAGACAATTTCCTGAGGATCCAATTCCCTCCATCATGAGGGTTAATGAGTTAAACAGTATCAAGGTAGGGAGGAAAAAGAATGAGTATCTGATTGACAGGACAATATCAAAGTATATTTGATGTATGTACATACATACAAGCAAGCACCCTGCCTTCCCCATCTGGCTCCAGGGAAAGAATGACATTGTTGAAGGACAACGTGAGGATACACTAAGAAACACCCTCACATGCAACTGTTAATTCACTGATTCTTTTCTGCTTTTTATGCCTAACAAGAAATCATTCACAGGTTTTCTCTAATTTAAGATATTGCATTAATAAATAAGGTCATTTAAAACAGCAGGTTTCAGTAAAATTTAGTTATAATGTAGAATTAATAAAAGTTATGTCATCTTACTTATAGGATGAGCAGCATTGCATTGGATATTTACATTTTTGAGTAGTAGGATTATCTCCCTCTCCATACAAAAAAAAATAATTAAACTTGTACAGACCAAGTCAGCATTCTAGATCATTAAAAGAATTCAACACATCAGGCCATGTGTCTTATTCTGTATTACTTTATACTTGCTTGATGTAAAGTATTCTGTTACACATTCCACTTCCCCCCCCCCCCCCCAGATTCATCATCATTTGGCTCTTTGCCTTGTTTTTGCTTGTGCTTTTGCTGAGCTAAAGAATCAATATCTGTATAAGCCAATTTTTAATTAAACAAGCTGATGCTAACTTTTTCCTGTTTTTAATAGTAATATATATATCTACACACAAAAGATAAAATACATAATTATCGACTATAAGCCATATTCAAAAGTTTCTGAGGGGCAGACTTTTGATTAACTTGAACTTTTGAATTTGGTCCTAGAAACAAACACATCACCAGAGATCCACAGCCAACTGGAAGAGATAGATCAATGTTGCTCTTTTCTCCCTTGGTTGGTCCTACCCTGACTACAACAGAAAGCAAAATGAAACGCTGAAGAATCAGATGCTCTGATTTACTCAATGAATGCTGTGGAAAACTGTCTGTCCAAAATTTTAGATTAAGGGTTAGTTAAGACTGAAGATGACAAAAGAATCTAGTTTTACAACAGATATTTTGAAAAGCCTCAAAGAGATTTGAAATACCAGAATGTAAGATGTGGTCTCTGCTAGAAGGCAGAAGACAGAGTGCAGAGGAAGTAAACCAAGACTTCCAAATCCAGTTAAAAAACACTTTTCCTCCTCAAAATTTCCTTTGCTCTCATTTTTTAATACCACACTAAATTAATTGGTTCAGAATTTAGAGTGTGATAAGATGGAATTCTGTAAAAGTATATGAGAACATTGCTGAATTGATATACCTTATTTTAAGGGGTGTCTCTGCAAGATCATTGCTTGACAAATAATTGCATTTTCAAATAGTGGACCACCAGGTCCTTCTGTGGTATGAAACACAGATACAGATTTACAAATATTCATGGAGAGTATTGATAACAAGCTGGATAATCAGGCTGAGAAAGACTCAGCAGAAGAACAAAAAGTGCACGTGTTACAGCTATTTTCAAGGTTAATATGTGCTGTGAGCACTGCAGTTATACCACTTCCGAAAAGAAGTATGGGGAGAGCAAATGACAGCTGAATGAACTGTAGTTTCAATGAGAGGTATTGGTGTAGGTAGTCTCATCACCAATTGATACTATAGAAGCCCGCAGAAGGACTTCCATCAGCATATTCTCCTCAGACTGTCCTACAAGCTCAAAGGTAGAAAACTATTTCCAAAGCATTTGTCAAGAAAATGAGTGGTGCCATAGAAAGAAAGCAGCTACTATAATCTCCTCTTCTTGCAGTGCCTACTGTCACACTGAACACAGTAGCTAGATCCTGACCTCAGGTCTCTTCTCTGCCACAGGGGATTTAAACCCACGTGCTTTGGTCTTACTCTCAGACTACCAGCTGATCTGTCAGGCTGTGGAGAGCGAAACACTGAGAGCAAACATCTAGAATTCCACCCTTCTGTAAAATGTTTAAGATCAGAATTTGAGCTACCTATGCAGCTTTGGTATCTATAAAGGTTAAATGACAAGTGATGATTCTTCAGCATTACAAGTTATGACTTGGCCAAAGCCACAGCTTCTGGTTTAGGATGCTGCATCACGTTTCTATAGAGAAACCCGATGGCAGGGCACAGTTCTGCGTGGCATTCTGCAAAGGTGCTCAAATCAGGGCCTACTACATAGGATTTAAAACTATCTTTTTATCAAATCTTCTTAAGACATTCTGTGCAGTGGAAGGGAAATAGTTTTGTGTCAATTTATACAGGATTCAATAATAGCAAATTAAAAAGTTGTTTCCTATTAAAATCTACACAGGTTTTCTATTATCATGAGTATTAATAACTGGAGATATATATGCCAGATCTTCATTTAATTACAGGCATATAACTTACACAAAAAGCAGTCATATCTTCCAAGTAATTACAGGCAGCTCTAAAGTATATTATTGTATTATTAAATTAAAAATCTGGTAGTAGAAAGATCAGAAATTAAATACAGAATCATCCAGAATTCAAAGAAACAGTAGGCATAGAAAGTGAAATAAGCTAAATTATTTAAAATTAAAATACAGTTTTTACACAGAAGAGAATTATATGCAGTAGTGTTTTGCTGCAGTTTTCCAAATCAGATATAGCTACCAGAAAAATATTCAACTTTCATTAAAATAAGCCAGTTTATCCTTAAAGAACAGGAACAGCCAAAGAATACTTTTCCCCCAGTGAAAGTTTCCAGAAAGATCCCCCATGCCTAGTAGGATGAAGAGAATTAACAGCAGCATCATACAATCAGGCATAGTGAGTGATTAAGCAATATTGTCAAACCTCAAATCTTCAGAACTTGTACATATGTATTTGATTTATGCCCTCTTTTTGAAAGAATAGAAACACTACCAGTCATAGACGCACCACATCTTGAACTCCACCATTGCATGGTCACTGCAGCCAAGGCTGAGCTTCGCATTCCCCACCAGCCCCTCCTTGTTGGTGAGAACAAGGCCCAGCATGGCACCTCTCCACATTAGGTCCTCTGTCACTTGCACAAGGAAATTATCATCAACACATTCCAGGAAGTTCTTGGATTACTTATGCCCTGCTGTGTTGTTCTTCCAACAGATGTTGGGGTGGTTGAAGTCCCCCATGAGGACCAGGGCTTGTGAATGTGAGGTTGTTCCTATCTGCCTATAAAGGGCTTCATCTGCTTGGTGTTCCTGGTCAGGCAGCCTGTAGCAGACCTCACCATAATGTAACCTGTCCCTGCCCATGCCCTCCCTTTAATCCTGACCAATAAGCTTTCAGTCAGCTCCTCACCCATCCCCAGATGGAGCTCCACGCAATCCAGCTGGTTGCTGGCAGAGGGACACACACATCCCTCATTTCCCCTGCCTGTCCTTTCTAAAGAGCCTGTGTCCTTCCATTCCAACACTCCAGTCATAAGTTAGCCTACCATGTTTCTGTGATGCCAGTGAGATGACAGCTCTGCAGGTGTGCACACTAACTCCGTTTTTATTTCCCACGTTACATGTGTTTTTGCATAGAGGCATTTAAGGTGGCCCCCCGATGAAGCAGACTTACAGGCTGGAGCAGCTGGAATTCCTGTGTGATGCTCTTCATATGCTGCCCTGTGACCACTCCCCAGGCATCTCTTGATGGCACAGGCATCAAACTGGTAAGAGTGGGATGGTTTGGGGTTCCTCTCCCACCTGGCAACTTCAGTTTAAAAACCTCTCCACCAGCTTGGCAAGCCTGTGACCAGAGATCCTGTTACCCTTCTCTGACAGATGGATCCCATCGGCTCCTATTAGATCAGGTTCCTCAAGTTAGTGCCATGGTCTACGTAGCCAAAACCTTGGCTGTGACTCCAGTCCCATAACCATTTGATTTGATCCCTTATACTGTCCAAAGGTAGCAAGACAAAATCTTGAAGAAAGAGGCACAGGCCCTAATCCAGACTGCTTAAACTAGCCTATAAAGTCTTCGTTAAGATACCAACAGTCCAAGTCTGAATATTTTGTCCACATCTTTGTTCAGCTCTCAGGAGACAAACCTGGTTGTGTAATGATGACAGAGGACTTACAGAGCCCTGAAGTCATACTTCATTTACCTTAGTCTCAACTGCCCCATAAATTGTACTGTTCAAACATAAACCAGTTCAGCTTTCATTCTACTCTAAGTCAGCAAGATTCACCCTGAATTAATGATGAGTCTTAGAGATGGAAAATAGTACAGATTAAAAAGGACCATAATACATAAAACTGCATTTTGAGGTTGATCTGGATATAGACTTTAAGCTAGCTGTTACATATTTTACAGTCTATTTAGAGCAGAATATCCAGGAAGCATTTTCAAAGCTAGTTCTAGGAGCCTTTACTATATGACCATAGAAAGGCAAAATAAGTGAATCTGCTAGACATGTATCTAAAGTGTACATCTAGTTTTATGCTTAAAACAAATGTTTAATGTCAAAAATACTGAAATGTTTGTTTGTTTTGTTTTTTTTTTACTCTTTCCAGTAACGAATGGAGCCAGAACTGCCAAAACATTGTAAGAAAGATTATATTAATCAGATTTCCTTTTTGGTTTTGTAAGCTCAACAGGTTTCTAAATTTGTGATTAGTTCTGAACTTCTGGATGCTTTTCTAAACTGAACTCAAAGCAAACCCTTTTGAAATCTGCCCTGCTACACTTGCATTCCAGTAACATCACAGACTGGCCACCGCTTCAGAGGCTAAGCCAAAGTCCACATGCAGACATGAAGTGCTGAAGATCTGCCTTAAGGTTCTGCAGCTTGCATGTCAGCTTTTTAACTTTGTATTTTTATAAATGACTCACACTGGGAGTTTTGTCATGATATTGTCAACTATTGCCTTTTTCTCAAATTCATATTCTCATTAATGTAGACAGAACTATAAAATAAAGCAGGGCATTTTCTCTCCCTACTTGTCAACACCACAGATATGAATACCTTTATTGCTGATCCTCTCCCCCATCATCTTTAGTTGGGAGTTTTTACTTCAATGTGTAAAATGCCAGAGGTTATTCAGTCTTAAACTATATGAGAACCTTTACAATTTTAAACAAGTATCAACTACATTCATAACAAGATTAAAAATAAGTTTTATTAGTAACCTTAGCAAGTGCATTGCAAATATAAAGGCTGTTAAATTTTATAAGGCAGTAACATCCTAGTAAGTGCCTGAAATGTCTATCCACCCTCATAATGACCAGCTGCCTTTGACCTCATCTCAGTAGGGAAATACACAACATGTATTAGTTGGAGACTACTTTAGAAAGAGTGTGCTGGTTTCAAACTCTTACTGCACAAGCGGGTTTATTCTGGCTAATTCAAAGTGTCATTAGAGTGGATTAAAGGGAGAAGGAAAGAGAAAGAGCGAGGGAGAGAAGGTAAATTAATTCCTTCATACCAGAAAGCCAACTTTCAGTCAGCTTTTCCCTGGATGTTTGTATCTGCAAGCCTACTGAGGATTCCAGCAGAAGAAAGTCTATTAATTTTCCATGTACTTGTTGACGAAAAAAGCTATCAGGATTACGGGTTGAATATTTCTAGAGTAGGGAAAGTAAGGGATGCAATTAATCTCTGTGAACTAAAATATACCTCTTTTCATTAATCTTTTATTGTAAATGAGCAAAGTAATTGAACCAGTAACACACTGTCAGAATAAATGCAATGCCAGTGGGATATGCATGAGAGAGCACATACTGATTGAGTATTAAATATCTAACAGCAATAATTTATGGTTCATTACCTCTTTTTGGAGTTCCTTAGTTGCAAAGTGCTTGAATTTTAAGTAGACAGTCTTTCAGCAGAAACTGCTTTCAAATGCTGAACATAGCAAATGCACAAAACCCTCAGCAATCTACTTAATTTTAAGAGTTTTGTACTCAGTTGAGCTAAACTCGGTACTGCCAGAAACATGCAATCTATTTGCAACTTGGATTAAGGCAATTGAAGATGCAGTGATAAATACTTCAAGGACCATACACAAAATGAAAGTTACAGATTATGAACAGAATAATTCATTCTATACAACAGAACTGCATATAAGCAGGCCTCATTTAAAAATGACCAAATACCTTGTTATATGTTTTTGTGTAAGACTACTTCAAAAATGCTGAATTCTAGAAATGTGATCAGAGCATGGCCACTTAAATGGCTATATTACATGGTATAATTGGCATAGTCAAATAGAGTAATTACTCCAACTGTTCATAGGAAAAGTCAGACATCCACTTGTATAATATAATAAAGAAAACATTATTTATACAACTAGAATATTCCTGACAGCATCAGCTCTGGAGATTTGTGGCAATGGTAAGAGCTAGTAAGAATGTGGCCTCTTTCCCCCTTGCCCCTTTCGCAGACTCCTAACAGGATGACTTGCAGGGGAAAGATGTTGCTTTTGCAAAATTGAGACACCACGACCCTCTTTACCAACAGGCCTCCTGACAGATTCAAACTGTCCTGCTTTGATGGAACCTTTCAAGGATCAAAGAAAAGATCAAACTGAAAGTGGAAATAAATGCCTCAGTGTTTTTATACCCTCTTCATATTGACTTCACATGAGTGTAGCTGACTAAATCTGAGACAAAATAGAGAGGAGTCAGTCCAAACACGTATTTTAATCCTCTTTCTGAATTTTTCTGTTGCCTCTGGAATTGGTCCTGGAATGTGTGCAGGGCTTTGTAGACTCCCAAGCCTATCTGTTCCTGGTGAATTCTGCTCATCTGTTGAAAATTAAGCTGTCCTATTCAGACACCGTTCACTTGGCAACAAACCACTCTATGTTTACTGTTTATTGATTTTTGCTAACTGGGACTACAGAGAAGAAGCATTTCACTTTCAAAGTCGTCCCAGAGGACACTGGCAGGTTACAATCACTTATACTGTAAAAAAGATTCATGTTAATTGACTTTATATTTACATATTATGAATGCATATTTTAATCTGTTTTACATGAATAAGTCCTCCACAATGAAGATTTCATTTCCTTTTTTAAAACAACATAACTACTTGCCTTATTTGAAGAGACAAATCTCTTCTAAATTGTTTTGACCTTTCCTAGTGTCCCTTCTTAAAGTAGAAGTTGTATCTGCCTTCTCAGTTCAGGAATTTCTTATCTTAAAAAGCAAAGGGATGAAATGAACTTCAAACCAAAACCATTCCATTGTGCTCTTTCTAGTTTGGCAAGTCACCCTATCTGTCTATATTTGGAACAGCCAAATCCTTGACCAGCTCAACTAAATTATTTTTAGTCACAATAGACGAAAGGCTGAAAATAGACCAACTTCAGCAATACACTGGAAAAGGTCTCTGGTCAAAACCAGGAAGACATAGAGCTATCCTAGGTTAATAAAATAGGAAGATTGGGACATTTATCTTTTCTAGAGCTGAACCGACTGAATGTGGCACTCCTACATCTCAGCAGAAGCACCCTTGGCTTCCCAGTGTCCTGCTGTTGCTGTTTAATCTTTTGTCCTCAACCATGGCAAAGTTTTATCCTCCTCCTGTACAAATCTTTTGTTTGAAACTTTCGAAGAAAACCGACATTTAGATAAAACACCTTATCCAGCTCTAATTTCTTCATCAGATCAGGTCTCAGGCAAGACAGAACTGAGACTTCAATGAAATAATGCCCAGTTATTCAGCACAGTCTCTGGCCTCAGTGCTTCATTTTTATGCTCAGAACGTTTTTAGTGGCAGTCATCTCCACCCCATCCTCCAAATATCTACGTATGCTCTGCTGTATTCCAAGACCACAGTAAATATTAAAAACCAGCTGTGCTAAGTTCTGAGAACAGAGCAAGACAAAGCTTTCCTCCAAGTACCTGACTTTCTTTGCATAGTATCCATGCATTTTCATAAATTATTAGCTCATATACAGCACATAGCTACTAGCAAAAAGAAACGCCTCCATCTTAAGGCTTCAGGTAAAACCCTAATAAGGAAGCACCTTGCAGGTTGCTATTTGTCATGCATCACATATAAAGCATTGCAATAAAACAATTAAGCATACTCACAGGTGTGAACACTGCAGCCCTTAATGTTATCATCTAATGTCTTCATTTTCAAAACACTAATATCCTCTAGGAAACAGATTTACTCTAGGGTCTTATCTGTTACTGTTTCATATCTTTACAGCACCTTTGTAGCAATGCTCTTTTGTGTTTGAATTACACCCTGCAGAAGTTGCTTCCTGCCACTGAGACAGACCAATTTGTTTCATGACTACAAATCTATATTACTGTCTTTTCTATACTATTTAACAAAGCAAGTCCTTCCACTTGTTACTCTTAAGCAATTAAGGCCTGTATTTCTGGAGACAGTAGTACATGCAAAGTTCATAGCAGGTTTTATTGCAATTAGAAACTACTTCAAGTTCCCATGATCAATACAGTGAAAACATATGTGCATTAAATTAAGAAGTTAAATATAGACAAAGAAAAATCAGTGATAAGGAAACGCAATGGAATAGTTACAAAGAAATAGTTACAGTTTATTTCATGTAAAAGCCATTGTAACATCATAGCATCATCTGAATGGGTATAGCAGCAGAGTGCATATGGAATTTAATTTTGAATGATATTGAAAGGTCAGTACAGAATTGCTCAGCTCATTTTTGTGAAGATAACATGTGTGAACTAGTTATTTCCTCCTTTTAACATATAATGACCTTGTCCATTGATTTAATGAGAAAATTATACATGCTGCACTCAGATTTAACAAACTCATCAGAATTAAAGATATACCAAAGAAAGGAATAAAAAATTAAAAAAATGAATGAGATTGAGACCTCATGCTTGCAACCCAACCATCTGGCAGAAGAAAGCCCAGAGATACCAACACAATGACCTGTGGAGCCTTCGTTATGACAAGCGCTGGAGCAAAGAGGGGAAAAAGCTGTGCAATAGCTCATTCTACCTCAGGTGCACTGACCTCTATTAATGTGATATAATATGAACAATGCATATGGTTAAAGTGCTAAGCCGCATATGTGCTGCTGGTAGAAAGAATGGAAAAAAAGACAACAGTTTAAAACACTGAACTGTAATTATAACTAAAGACTTCTATAATCTTGATTACACTTATGTTGCTTAAGCTATGTTAGGGCTCTATGTCTCAATTCTAAAGACTCCACTAGTATCCCATGTCACAAAGGAACATTCCTTTGTTCATTAAAGTTTTTTAAAATTTTCAATGAATTTTAGCATTTTAATTGATCTCCTCAACTCCTATAACAAATATTGAGACCTGACACCATTAAAGAATCTCTTCTAACGCTTAGAAGTGGAGGAGTGAATAACACTTAATTCTCTTTCTAGCTCTGTTACAGCCACTGTATAACCCTGGCTATGTTTCTGTTATTCTCTATGCCTTTAGGCATCTGCAAATTGCCAGTATTCAAAAGATTTGAAATTTGTGTGATTAACATCCCTAGACCCTGAAAGACAGAACTAAATAATGTAACAACGTATTGATCTGCGCTTGCTTTCCACTGCTCGCTAGTCACAGCTGAAGAAATCAGGTTTGAGACACAGAAGTTTAAATAGACTGATAATTGCTTGAGTATTACTTTTCTTGTTGATGAAGTAACTCAGCAGTTAGAACATGCAAGAGAACTGCTCCCAGACTGAAAAAAGTAGAAAACTATTTACAGTGCCCTCACTAAAGTTTGGTCCTGTCCTTTTATTTTAGGTCAGATGTGATTAGGCTTCCTCATCTACTAGCCATGTGCAAAAGTGTCCTCATATGACAAAGACACAGCCCTGGATCAAAGGACATCCACACTCAAGTGACACATGCCATGTTCCCCATGGCCGATCCCACCATGCCAAACAGATAACAAGGCTGAGCAGGGCATGGAGCTGCGTCAGAGACAGCAATATTCATGCTGGAGCACTGCCTTGAGATGGCACTGGCATTGCTCACAAACCATGTGCTGTTTAACAGGCGTGGGCTGACAACTCTCTGGCTTGGGCAACAGGTACTTAGAGAAGCTTTAAAACGGTGGTTTGTCTCCCTGCTCCAGTTTATTTCATAGATTACGTGCAGGTTTTTAATTTCACAAGCATATTGAGTGGAAAGACAGGTAAGATCAGAAAGGGAGTTCTGAAAAGGAACAGTACCACAGGGATCCCCTAAAGAAACCCATTAGAGACTCTAACTGCAGATAAGTTTTTGAACAATGAACTTTAAGAAATGCTTAATGAGTATTAGATTATACTTAATATACATGTTCCATCTGAAGCCTGAGTAAAATAACTAGATACTGAAATTTATTTTGCTTTGGAAAAAATTGAAAACAAGAACAAACTAAAGACTACTGTATTTATGTTGGTTCTTGTGATAATCCCCTCTGTTTACTTCAAAGCAAGTTACAAGAATATTAAAGCCTCCCAAAGACACGCGTTGGATTGAACGAAATGTAAAAGAAAAGCAGAGGACAAACACAGTTATGCTGATACTCTTCATAGGCATCAGCCTTATGTAAACCACTCTCATCTGACAGAGATTAACAAGGACCAAAGCTCTGTACTATGGTTTTAGGGGTCGACAGATGAGTTTCTTGCTTATGATCTATCTTCCAAATAACCACAGTGTGGCAGTGTGTCATTCCAACTGCAAATGTGTGTTTATTTCCCTAGAGCCAGATGACAGCTAATGAAAAAAAAAACCAACAGAAAAGCACATATGGTGGATGACAGGTCCTCTAAAACAACTATTTTGTTCTACAGTGCTGCTTCCAGTCTACATCACTTGCAATCATAGACACAGCTAGGCTCCCATTCTAGAGTCTCCTGGGGTCCCATTTTGTATGAATGCTTGCGAAAGCAAGGGTGCAACACAGAGTGAGTGATAGGTTATGACAAGAGCTACTGAGGTCTGTGTTTTGGGATTGAGGAAAGGAATAAAGGCGGCTTCTTCTCTTTTGTAGTGTCCTCGTCCTCCCCCGTCCAGTCCCCCCACACCCCTCCCCCCCCCCCCAAAAAAAAAAAAAAAAAAAATCAATCCTAGTGCTAACATTTTATATTCAGTGAAAAGGCTTCTGACAAACCAGTATTTTCTATCAGAAAAAAAACAAGAAAATATCAGAGCTCCACCCTCAACATCCACGTGTGGCAAAAGTCCTGATCTGTCCCAGTGAATGTTTCTGTACCATTGGAAAACATTTCACAAGGAAAACTTCAATTCTGAAGCAAACATGTAATTGAAGGTCATGGGATAAAACAAGACAATCACATAATGTTTACAAAGTAGTCTAATAAAAAGGTATTTCAAGCAGTAAGACTAACTAGACTGGGGTGGTTTTTTAGGTTTTGTTTTGTGTTCCATCTTAAAATAATAGAAGATCATGAAAGGCTGCAGCAGTTCAATCCCTCGCTGTAAAGGTAGCATGAATTGTCATTAAGCTGTCCTGGGGCCCATCACCAGCACTACTTCATGCATCTCATGGCTTTCAATTGAAATACTGATCAAGTCTGGCCCTACTGAATTTTTACAATTAAAGTTTCAAGGTGACATGCTATGGCATAACATTAAGCATAGATTTCATTTGTCCTTCATTAATAATCAACCTTACAGTCAAATATCCATTAACATGAACTGCATAATAAAATCAACAACAATTTCAAATGAATTCCCATATGAACAAAACACTTCAAATGCTTAGTATTTCACATTCCTCTTTCACCAGATACAGTTCAGTAACACTCTAGGTCTTTGAAATCTTCATAATGCTTTTTATCTTTTGAAGTGAAACATTTTCCTTAGACTTTCATATCATACTTATTACTTTACATCAGTGCCAAGTCAATTCCCTTTCTGGATTACATCAGTCCTCTTGTATCTCCTTTACCATTTAGCCAACAAAATCCTTCCTCTGGATCTTCTCTGGGTATGTACTTGTAAAAAACCCAACACTGTTCTAAACGAAATTAACAGAATCAGATACTAAGACACCCTCCTCTGCTTCATAGGCTGGCATGCACAATAAGTAAAAATTCAGAGTTAAAATACATAAAACAAAATCACAATTGGCTTGCTATGTATAGCTTGACCTGGCAATACAGACCTTTTAGTCACCCATTGGTGTACTGAATTATTCTGAAAATAATCCTTCAGCAGTGTAAACTCATGGGGTTTTTTTCCACTGTCCTTTAGATGTGGCTTTTTTTTTTTTTTTTTTCAAGGAAGGAAAATTTGATCTGGTATCCACATGCAACCTGGTACTATTCTGTTGAGAAACATTAATGTTCAGCTCCAAAGAACAAAACTTTCGGCCATTATCAGTGTTAACAAAGAAGATTTTACCAGTTGTGACTGGAACCTCTCAAGATTTCAGATTTAACTACTTTTCATGGATGTGAACAGTGTGATTGCTCCTGTTCTGCAGGGTAGAGGTGAACTTTGTCATGCTCAAAAATCTGTGCTTTTTGATGTTAACTACCTTCCTATAAAATCCTGTGAATGCAAGATAAGGAGGCTTTTACCTGAGAGCAGCTAAGTCTGATAAGTGAGGTGTTTGATTAAGCTCAGCTAAGATTAGGAGAAAGTTATTGATGCCTTATCTCAAAAGGACTATACAGTTAGACAGCTATCTCAGTAAGAAGCCGCCCTTTTTCTCAACATCAGACAAAGCTGGAATATAACCATTTTTAATCCAATTCACTTACAGAATTCAGACAATACTATTCATTTACTATAGTTCAAGTTGCAAAATGTCTATGGCAGATTAGAGACAATATTTATGACAAGATCCAGAACAGTACATATGGAATTCTCAAACACTGAATATTTAGACAATAAAGATTTCCTAACACTTCTCCTTCTTGAGATGAAAGCACGTGATTTCTGAAGTACTGCTTCCATTACACAGTATCTCTCTGAACATAATGCAGAGCAATTTCCCAGTACTTTATGAAATCTGTTCCTTTAGGCTGCCATTTACATTCTAGGAATTACAGTCCCATACCAAACATTTGCATAGAGATCATTAATATTTAAAGTGGGACATAGAACTTAAACAATTGAAAAAATATAAAATCATAAAACACATGCACGCACCCTTCCTTATATGCCTTTTTGCAGTGGAAGGAGCTATGCATCCCCTCTCCCCACTGTTGGTTTTTGCAGGGGTGGTGGTTTTTTACTTTAAGTTTGAAAGTCTCCTGTTGCCTAGACAGCACAAGCAATACCTGGGGAGAAGAGTCTTATGGCAATATTGAAACTGTTGGGAATGGAGAACAGGACAGAGCAAAAGACCCTTAACCCCACCATGTTGGATGACCAAGATTTCCTCCTCACCTTCCTGCAATCCAGGAGTGTCCTGCAAAGGAATTCAAGAAGTGGCCTGCACAGCTCCATGCTCAGCACTCCTTCCTTGTCACGTCCCTGCCCCTCCAGCTCCCGTTCAGGGTATCTGCTTGTGGCATCTCTCACACCACGGTGCCTAGTTCTCAAAATAATGCTTATCTAATGAGCAGTTCTCAATTACAGACTTTAGCGTTTCAGTGGCCTCAGACTTCTAGGGAAGTTGATTTATTTTTGTTGGACTGATGTGAGACCAGTCTTGGACTTTTACTGAACTTGACCTTCTCTCTCTCCTCCTGTAAGTTGCCTGACACATTGTTGTAAGTATACAGACTTAGTCAAGAAATTGCAATTATCAAAATGCTTGAAACTGGAGATATAATTTGCACTTGTTCATCACACCATTTCATTTCCATACTGTTGTATTTTTTTCTCATTTTAATTGAGTTACTATGCTGCAAATTAGGGTTACTTAGCATTCCTGCTCTGTAGTTCTTGCTTAAAGCAATCATCTATGAGTTATCCCACTGAAATAGCTAAATTCTTGCTGTAAGGGATATTTAACTTTTCTTGCTAATCCCGACTGTATTAGCTAATTTAACAAAGGTGTAACATAAATTCTGAATTATTTTTCAGATCATGCCTACTTCCAACATACAAAAGTGAATGTTAAAAAAAACCCCAATGTTGGAGCTACCTGTTCTAAATAGACTTTTGAGATTATAATGATGGTGCAAAAATACAGATACGATCTCTGGAAGTTGTGCAGATAAGCAAACTAAACAAAGCTAGGTAATGCTGTATTTATCTAGGAGAAATATGTATGTCCCTGAAATATAAAAAGAAAGTATCGATTTGCTACTGATACAAAGTCTGTTTCCTTCAAGCACTACTGGCTTAAAGCACTTTCTGGAGTATACTATTGTTGATCATCAAACACAGCACTTTCCTACATCAGCAGCGTAGGAGGTAAGATTATTCCTCTGAGAATTACGGTATTCAAGAGGCAAGTGATAAAATCATTACAAAGTAGACAAGTTATTTAATATTAAATAAAATAGTGCACCAGAGGCTTCTGCACCTACTAATGCTTTTTTATTTCTCAGACTTGTCTCCTACTGGATCAGGCAGAACAGTGTTTTACTTCCATAAATTTTTAATTTGATTTTATCAAAACTGTGGTGAATTCTTCCTACCTCTTTCCGATGCATACTTGAAAACAGCTTGCTGAATTTGTACAGCTGTACTGACAAAAGGAGGCTCAAAACTCCAGATGAAAGCATCTATTTTACCTGTCAGTAAATAAGCTTGTTTTGCCTAGAGCTCATATTTTGGCAAGTCAGGAAATTCACTTGTTTGCAAATTTAATTCACTGTTTCATTAATTTCATAAGAGATTGTAAGGCTCATATACCAGCAACTTTATGCCTTGAAGTAAGAAAAAAAAAAAATCATGCACAAACCACTTTACCATTACTAAAAATCTGCAATACATCCAGATCATCAGCTTCACATGTAGCATCAGAGTTGGACGCAGCTGTATACTCCAAGAAATGGTCATTCTGAACAGCGCATTATTAATTCTTCTGCAGTGAACTGCCTGTTTCCAGATATGAAACATTTATATAAAGCAACCGTTCTTCTGGCAGAAACATTGTGGTGACAGTTTCCACTGCAAGAACTACCAGTGACTAAGTTTCCACACAGTGCAGGGTGGCACTAAAGTGCTGTAAAGAATGCAAGAAATTTCTGTACTAACCTGATGAATACAGTTTAGACTTAATTTCTCCATTCATTTTTTTCTAGGTTTGCATGCAAGCAGTAACAGCTTTGGTTAGTATGAAGAGACTGTTTTGGACTGTCAACATGTATCTAAGGGAGCCTTGAGATAGAGTGGAAGACAAATAGACCAAACATTGATTTATAACAACAGTCAGCCAGAGAAGGCAGAAATGTGAGAACAGTGCAAGTAGAGTGTGAAACAAAAACCTGAACTGTCAGGGAACTGAAAGAACAACCAGATGCTTTCTGCAGTGACATAAATTGAAGTAGAAGTCACCAGGCAGAAATATAAGCAATGTTACCACAACAACACGTAAATAATCTGACTTGCTCTAAAAGAGTTGTTCTGAGGAGCTGAAACCAACTGCTGGTTGCATAAATCACATCCACTCTCAGACACTAACAGGCTAGAACATGCATTCTTCAGAGAATGGGAACTATGAGCAGAGCTGGAGTACTCTGTCCTGCTAGAAATGCAATCTAGAACAAAGCAGTTGTCACATTTAGAGTCTGAAACAGAGCCTGAAACAGAGCCCATTGATTAGGGAGTAGCTGCTGCAGGTACTACATTCTCAATTTATTACTGTTAGTGCTTTCTTTCTGCATTAAAAGATGAAGGAATTTGTTATCTAGCAGGGAACATTCAAATGAAAAAAACCCCTACAAAAGCAATAACTTTTTAGTGTACGTACCACAGCATTACATGATGCATGAATTTGTATTGAATTCCACAGATGACTAATTTTATTGTTCCTGTAAGTCAACAGGCAATCACTAATTAATCATCATTTCAAATAAATGTATTTTTCTGTGTTTCAAAATGTAGAATTGATATAATCTATGCACACATCACACTGTCATTTAATCTTTTTAACTGAAGTTTACATACAAGCACCTTACGAAGTTTATTCTGAAATAATGGTACTGCTACCGAATACTGAAGATCAAATCTTTCAAGTATGTGAACACTGATTTTGAAAATAATATCTCCAAAAGCTTAGATCAACACAACACACTTTCAGGGGTCAACATGCAGTAATTAGGCCTACTTAATCTCCCCTACAGTTGTGGTGGGTTCTGAGGTTTTTGGGGTTTGGTGTTTTTTTTTTTTTTTTTTTAATAGACATTTATCTTTGGAAATGTTTAAGTTTTAATATCTCAAATGCACCTAAAAATATAATCTCAAAGCTCTTTATAAAGGATAGCATACATTGATTAACTTAATTAATTATTACCTGTGTTTTTGTGTGACAAGGCAAAAGCAGAAAAACCCACCTATTTTCCTCAGACAATTCAACATTGGAGAAAGGTGTTGGACTCTGCAGGGAAACGTCTCTTCCCAAAGCAAATACAATTCAGTCAACAAGAGGAAGGAGTAACATAATGCTTGGCTATATCTGTTTCTTTTCCACTTACTTTGTCCAAGCTGTAATGCAAGAAATAAATGATACTTTCCCTATATGACTATTTTTGCCTTAAAAATTACAAATAAATACACAAAGCATTATTGGAAAAAGAGAACATACTGCTGGTTAAGTGTGTTTTAGCACTACAGAACCTTTCTCACCTTGCCAAAAAATATACACTCCATAGAGACATGAAGCAAAATAAGGGGAAAAAAAGATACCGCATTGAGGTGTGAGATAAAGGTCAGTAAATCATATGAGCTTTCTTATGTCAAGACTGAGTCTCAGGGTAAATTACTCTGAGTCCCACGTAGCATCTACAGAAAGTTGTTTAGAGATTCAAAACCTGCCCAAACTAGTATGCTGGAAGAGAATGGAAAACAAAACTATGAACTCAATCACTTCTAAGTAGATAAAAGAAATCCAAACAGAAAGATTGAAAATATTCACAAACTGAAAAGAAAAAAGTGCATGCTCATTTTGTCAGTTTCTATAAGCAGCAATTAAATATGCATAAAACTAGTGGAACATTTTACACAAAATTGAAAGTTTTCAGAATAATCATATGGTCTCTTTACCCCACCACCACAAGTTAGAAATAACTCCACTTATTTCTGAGACAGCTTTGCTCTGTTTCTTGTATTCCTTAACTGCTTCAATTCTGTCATCAGGTTTGTTTTGGCAGGTAGTTCCATTTACAACTTTGACAATAGTTTGTACTATTTTCTTCCATTTCTCTTTCTCAAATATGTTGAAAGATTTGCCTTTAAAAAAGGCTTTATGCTAGCACAAAATGGTGATCTTACACTAACGCTCAAAAGAGATGAAAGGCTAGTACCAGACACATTAACCTTAAATTCAGCACAGGAAAAACAAAACCAAACCAGCAGAAATTCAGTCTTTTTTGTCACTTTCTCTTCATCACCATTTTGCCCATCATTATTTTTTCTGAATCTGTTGGCCAAAAGGGGAACACAAGATTAAACCAACAAGCCAACATACATTTCAAGACAAAACTAGGTAAACAATTGTGTCTATTGATGAATCATAGTTTCAATGTCCACACACATACAATCCGAATCATGAGTGAAGTTTTTGAAAGATCAACCAGGAAACATTGCAGCATTATGACATTTTCTAGGAATGGCTGAGCATCTGAGGTTTCCAGAGATAACAGAACATATGAAGGCTAGGAAGGTATTTCAATATTTTTATAAACATTTCCTTTTTATAAAGGAGCAAGGATAATTTGAAACAATGCAAAGCATAGATTTTCAGCTTCTGTTACTTTTAGAAGCACAAGACAGACCTTGTTCTGTAATTTTAACCTTAGAGAAGTAGAACTCCCAGTCAATATTTGTGACTATGGAAGTGTCAGTATTTACGATTCCCAGCACTATGAAAAACACGCATAGTGTATTTGGGTAAGCAGTTAAGTATTTAAGAGAATTGTTGAGAGGCAGGAATTTAGTTCCTGAGAAGTGTGCGAGAGCTTCACGCATTACTCCAAACATACAACTCTACACAAAATGAAAGGGATAGCAATAATTTCTACTTGGTCCTGTTTCTTTTGTTTTCACCTGTTTGACCACTACAGCACACAAGCTATTACTCAACAGTTTACAGCAGGAAATAGAAAGTGCCATCAACACCTCTCCTACAACTATTTCTTCTGTTTGGCCATCAAATAAATTACTTAAAATTTCAAAGCTCAGTGGATCATGCAATTAAAAGAAGGACCAGATCATACCACACTACTACACCTCAGCTATGACAGCTGTCTCTGTATATTCTTTTAGTCTATATCAAATATACAATAAATCAGCTCAGTTTAGTCTGAAGTGAATGACTTTATCTACATCAAGGTTTTCCTGCATTTGATACTGGCAGGCAAGCATCAAGCATGGCAGGGGCAATTACCTTAGGTCGACCTGGTAGCTGTGTGTATTAGCTGTAACTCATTTTGCAGAGACATAAAAATCTGGAAGCCAAAGGTCTTTTGGAAAAAAAGTAACAGAAAACAGACTTTCCTTAATACTTTTCTTCACACATTAAGCAAATTTCAAAGATAGTTTTCCATTAGCAGAGTTATACCTAATAACTGTATGCCAATTTGCTAAGAAAACACAATCAGTTGTACAGTTTCATTCTTCCTTTGCCTCAGTATCAAAATAATTTTAATGCAACTGAAAAAAATATATGAAGATGTTTTAGACTTTTCCATAAATACTGATAGTTACTACCCAATCCATACTTCATCACAACCTTCAGAAAACTCCTGGCTCTGTTCCATATTCTCTATAACACGTGGTAAGAACCTGTTACATTTCAGCCTTATTAAATATCTACTTATTTTAGATAGAGTAATACACTCTATTTCAGTAAATAATCCTTTTGTCTTGCAAATACAACTAACACATTTTTCCTTCATAGCAGGTAAATGAATCACATTTGAAGAGGTGCATTGTGGGTGGGGTTTTTTTTGGGGTGTGTGTGTGAAAGTGGGAGTGGGTGGGTAGGTAGGGGTCTTTGGATTTTTTTTTTTTTAATTTAATAACTATTAATAACAGAATTATGACTAAATGATTACAGGAGAAAATTCTGGAGCCTCAATTTTTATCCCCCCGACGATAAGATCTGCCGCTTCATTGAGAGCTGGAATATTGTTTGTGAACTTGCATAAACTATGAACTTCGCAAGGATAAACAACATGTATAGCAATGAACAGATCTGTAAGTGGAAAGAAGTGGATTTAAAATCTCCCACCTTTCACTCAAGAAAAATGACTTCACAGAAAACCTTATTGTTATTGGTCACAGAGTTCATTATAAAGCAAATGACTTACTCTATGATTTTAATGACCTAGTCTTAACAGACCATTCTGATTAAAAGGCTGATGTTAATTTCACACTTCCGCTTAACAGAAAATTATCATTTTTTAATCAGTTATTAATATATCAATTCTATCAAAACATCGTATTCACAAAGTAAGAAAGGGAAACAGAGAGGATTCATTTTTTAGAGCAGATACAACATTGCTTTGCTTTCCTAAATGCTAGCTTCTTGTAGTAGCTTTTACTTCTGCAATGATCACAACAAAACTCCATATGCCCCTATGCTGGCAAATGAATTCTTGTATTCCAATTAAAACCCTCAAGTTTATACTTTTATCTGGTCTTACTGTTGTCAGCACCAATTTGTATTCCCATTGTGCATAGCTAATTTCTCTTCATTCTCTTGACTGTAATCAAGGTTGTTCGTGCAGAGCAGTAAGAATAAGATTACAGAGACTTCACTTACAACACTTGGTATCTTAATCCACAGCCACCTTTTCAAAAAAGAATTTAACTACTCAGGGTAGGTGCTTCACAGTTTTTCTAAGGATACTGCAACTTTTTTATTTCTTCCCTTTACTCGCCAAATATGATAACACATTTCACCAAGCAATATTAAGTACTACGCTTTCTATTGTCCCTTCAGCAATTTCCTAACTGCATTTACAAAAATATTTTAATGATTTAAGCTTTTGATATGTAGATATAATTTCTTTACTGTTCCCTGGTTTTCTTCAGCACTTCTTAAATAAAAATTAATGATTAGCTATTTTGTGAATCTTAGAAATTGCAAATTTGTAAGTTTTCTTCTAATCTCTAAATTATGCCTAGGAACTGACTCAAAACCACCAAGGTGATTCTTAACTACAAAAAGTAAACACTGATTTCAGATTCTCTAAATTTCAGTGTTACTCCCATTTCTTTAAAAGCAAAAAATCAGAAATGCAGCGCACGTTCACATGAAACAGTTTTCTGGGGGGTTTGAAACCACTTCATTATTTTAAATGAAAGAAAGCACCTGGATGAGTGCTAACAATGGAAGAATAATTTTGATTTCAGTTACTCAAACACTAAAAATAAACATTTTGCCCGAAGTCAATTATGTAAGATTACAAATCGACACACATTCAGAACTTCCTAACTGCAGCTAATCAAGGAAATTGGAAAGGTATGGTGCTTCTCAACTGGTGAAATAAAAAAAACCTTTAAAACCAGATGGAAGCATAAAATCTTATAATACAACAGTTTTCACCATATTCCAAGTTCACAGACTGACACTTCCAGACAGCAAGAGCAAGTCAGGCTCAAACTTTGTTTGAGAAAAAGGAAGTGCTTTGGTTAAATGCTTCAGTTATTTTTGTTGCATTAATATACCTATTTTCAGTGATCTCAGGAAATAATGTTTTATCTGAGGACTTTTTTTTAGCTTGATACACTATGCTTTCAGTCTCTGCCTTGGAGCATTCCTTCCCATTTGTCTTTAAACAGAAAAAACAGCCTGCCTTAGAACCACACATCCTAATCAGTCACCCATCAGCAAAATTGAAAGTAATCATATGCAATAATAGATATAATCATAACTTCTCTACCATTCTGTAAAGAGTCAAATCTTCTTACCCTTGCTTACTCTCCAGTTAAAACAATTTTCTCATTTTGGTACCAGGCTATTGATCAGACAGCTTATATTTAGAAACCTAAAATTTGGAAAAGTTATTTTAAGCTGAATTCTATTTAACAATGTAAAGTTAAAAAAAATAATACCCTGTGTCCATACAAACTGCAAGCATCACAACAAACTGCTCATCCTGCTTCATGCCTTGGAAAGGGCATCCTATACCTCTGCATCATGAACTCCTTCACCAGTGCAGCCATGGCTAGCACACTCACATTCCCCTCTGCCTGCTTCTTCCATGGACTTATAATTACTACATAGTCACAGACTTTCAGAAACAGCTGTCCAGGGTACCCCAGCTGAATGCATATGGGGCCTACAGGTTAGAAAACATACATTTGGACATCTTCAGTGTAAGAAATTAATATTTAGCAGCAATAATATTTTAGCAGCAAGCAGCCTAACCAATATGATATTACAAAGAGTATGGCATTACATCTGAGATCACTGCCATTTAAGAAAGAAAATGGCGATGCTCAGCTCTTTCAGATGTTTTTCAGGCATTTACTTTTAGGAGAAAGCTACAGATCTGGTACAAGTCTAGTCTAAGCTCCAGAAGTGATATGAGTCAAGCTGTGCTACCATCTTTAGCTCGCTATCAGGTTGCTAATGGAGGGCCATTTGTAGATCATCCTCAAGAAGCAACCGGCTCACCCTTCACATGGTAAAGAAAGCAAGGCTCCTAACTCGACAGTTCAGCCAGCAACTGTCATAAATTAATTGGAATTCCCTTGGTGTCTTAATTGCAAACACTTTTGTGAACTACAGCCTCCACAGGTAAATGTACTAAGACCAGCTTAGCGTTGTGTGAAGGCTTTGGTTCTCCTCACGTGCACAGAGAACTTACAGCACACTTCACCTTTGGCACGAATTCATCTTTTATTTACTGCTTCTAATGAAAACTATGAAAACTTAAAACAGTTAATTGCAAAACCTTACATATTTAAAAAATGTAAAATAATTGTTTTAAATAGCACTTTTTTCTTTTAATTTTAGCAAGAAAAGGAGGCTTTTCAGTTTCCTCCTGTATAAGCACATAGTTAATTCTAAAAAAGAATTAGATTTATCTTGGGGAGAAAACCTTTTTAAATATAATAATAATGTATCAATAAATCCTCAGTAAAACCTCAATAGTCCCAACTCTAGTTTCAGATAAAGGAATATAAACAAGTCAAGTAACTTCACTAAAGTCAATTGGATAAAAATAAAAATAGAAGCACATTCAAAGTCTTTCCAATCAGTCTCTGTATTAAGATTAGCATTAGTATAACAGATCCCTCACCTCTTCTTTACAGGATTTTCTAAAAAAAAAGATTAATCTTATTCTTACTGACATTCTTATGTAATACTGAAAACAAATGTTAAGATCAAAAATGTATTAGAAGACATTCAGCACTTTAGAGCCAGCTGTTTAGCCAGCTTCTCCACTTAAGTCTTCCTGTAGAGCCAAAGCTCTGTTCTGATGAATCAGGCAGACTCAACTTCAGGAAATGTACTGTATTCAAAACATATTTTGGACATAGATGTATAGGAAGTAAAGTTACTTTAGTGAATTCTCCTCTTACTGGTGATTTTTTTTTTTTTAAGTGGAAACCTGTTTACAAGTCAATAGATATCAGCAACAGATTTAAATTCAATAATCAAATTGTAAGCAAGATTAATTTACTTTTGACTTCTATAGGCCTTTTGGACTTGGGTCTCGCTTCTGCTGGAAGCCAGTTGCCAAGACTATTACAACTTAGACAACTGAGAAGCAAGCCTCAAGTTTCTTAATTACTAGGATCAATTTAATGAACTTACTCTCATTAAGCTTTATGAGCCGTGCCATCTATAGGAGTGTGTGAAAGTTCACAACAGTAACACAGTGATGTCACGAGGCAATTAACAGCACTGATGAGACATTTTGTAAGAAGAGGAATAGCAAGGCAAATGTTTTGTGAAGAACAGCATTATTACACAAAATTAAAACCACTTAATTGAAAGAATCAAGTAAAGATAATTTTAGTCCCAACAAGTTATCAACAAAGTATATTCTCATCTGAAAGCAGACAAGCATGCACTACAGCCATCATGTTAGATGGCAGTCCACACCACTCCTTGGGTGAGAAATTGCATAACAAATTTCCCCTGTACCTTAATCTACTCATTAGTGGAACCAAGCTACTAGTCTTCGGATATCAAAAGAAAATCACTACTCATGTGAAACTGATACTAACAGAATATGATTTAAGAAAACAGCACGATACAATGCCATTCACAAGTACTTTTAAAATATGCAACTACAGGAAAATCACAAAGTACCACTTCTAAAACAAACCCTACTTCTCAAAATTAATCAAATTTACACCAGGAAAAACCAGCATCAAAAGAGATTACAACTACTACAATTACACAAGACATTTTTTTTTTCCTCTTTATCACAAAAGTTATAACATCCAAGAACCTCTAAGCTCCCGATAGCTAGATTTGATATACCAGAGGAACTGTCAGCTTCCCAAAAACATTTCAAATAACCTATCATTTCCAGTAGAAATAATACTGTCCTACCCTTCTAGGAAAAAGAAAAAAACAAACCACAAAACTAAACAAAAAACCAATCCCCCCAAAAAACATCATAAGTATATTACTGCTTTAAAAAGCAAACAAAGATTATTTGGAACTTACCTGTTCTATGAAGGCAGTAGTGAGGCTACCCAACATACTCTCATACCCTGCCTGGAAAAAGGACAACCCCCCTGTAACCCCCTCCTAGCACAGCTTTATAGATTGGAGTGCAGCTATATTAATCCACCCCATCTGTGAGTCTGGCTTCAGCTGAAACATAAAACCAATTAATACATATATGCACTGGGTTTACCAGGCAAGGTTTTGGTAGTGGGGAGCTGCAGGGTGGTTCCTGTGGGGAAAAGTCAGGGCTGCCCTGAGCTGGACACGGTGTGTTCCAGCTGGTTCTGTAATGGACCTGTCACAGCTGAGCCAATTAGCAAAGCCAGTGGTGCGGCTGGGAAAATGTGTTTAAGAAAAATGAAAGAGTGCTCAGGGAGTGGGGGACCAGTTTGGAAGGGGAGTGTGAGTGCTGGAGCAGAGAGGCCTCTGCAGCTTGTGCGGGGGTTGTTGTAGCACAGGGTTCCCTTGCAGTCGAGGGGAAGAGCCGGGACCCACACTGCAGGCTCTGTGGGGTCCTGTGCCAGAGCAAGTGGCCGTTCCTGGGGAGCCCACGGTGGAGCAGGTTTATCCTGAAGGACTGCAGTGCATAGAAGGACACATGCTGGAGCAGGGGAAAAGTGTGAGAAGGGAGAAGTGGCTGGGAGTAGCTGTTACAGGGTGATTGCAGCCCTTGTTTGCTGCTCCCCTGTGGCACTTGATGGGGATCTGAGCAGCTGAGAGTGAAGGGCAGAAACTGAGCCAGGGAAAAGGATGGGGGAGGTGTCTTTAGTTTTGCCTCTGTTTCTCATCATCCAAACCTAATTCAATTAGTAACAAATAAAACATCCTGTGTTGCCTGTGAAGATAACTGTAAACAATCTCTCTGTCTTCAGCTTGACCTGCAAGCTTTTTCTGTCCTGCTTAGGTAGGGGAGGTAAAAGCATCTGGGTGGGCATCTGGCAGTCTGCCAAGGTCACCTCATCATAATATATAATTAATTACGTACCAAGGCACAAGTGCAATATTTTTCTCTGAATTGTATGTGATATGCTGAATACATTGTGACTTATATATGTAGCTAATGGGTATGCTCACCATAAACTCAAGAAGAAAATAGGCAACTGTTCTAATAATGTGACTATTTAGCATTTGCAGGAGCAATTACTATGTGGAAACTATTCATAAACCCCATCTATTCCATTTCCTTGAAAAGCTGTTTATTATTACTTACGAAGTTTTAAGGTTGTTTTGTTGGGTTTTTTCCCCTGTCAGGAAGAGGGTTTAGATGAAAAAAAAGTACTTTTTACAACTTCTACCTCTAAATAATGCTTGATATTAGTATTTGGATGCTTAAGGCTTGCCATTCTCTTAACTAAGACATAACAGCTATTCTATCCTATATTGCTTTTTGAGAGCTTATGGTATGAGTGTATTCATACTGATTAGGTTGAACACAGGAGGAGGAAGAGGTAAGTGTTCTCTTTAGTATGAATACAAGACAATGAGTGGGTGGTGGAGAATAAATCTTTAAATTGGCTACCCTTGGGGAAGAAAGAGAAATACAGCAGCATTTTTTTAATTTGTCTAACACATGGTCTAGACAAATGTTTGATTCTGTTAGTGAAACGGCGCTAATTCCCTACAGAGTGTTATTTGTAGCTTTGATCAGTACACAAATATTCAGGTATTAAATACTGACAATAGAAAATGGACGTGACAAGTTCTACTTTCAATGTTTAAATATGTGAAGTTAAATAATTTCAAATAAAATGTGTTTTCTAATTTTACAGATAACTACTCATTAGCTACTCAAATACATTTGGAGAGTATAGCATCTTCTCCCTTCTCCATGAAACATTCTATAGGTGTGTTGGGTTCCAGTAGGGTTTGTAAAATATTATTTTAAAATGCAAATCTAATTTGTTTGTTATTTTGAGCTTTTGCTGGATGTATGGGTGGAATTGAGGTAACCATATCTACTCATATTTTTTGCTTTAATATTAAAGTAACTATGGGAAAAAAAAAACCAACCCAAATGAAACCCTGGACCATAAAGGTCTATCCCAGACTGCTTACGTGGTGAGACTACTGTGGCTCAAAGAAAACACCCTTTTAGATCATGATACAAGTTGAAATGGTACATTCATTTTAAAGGTTTAATGTCATAATTACTATGATAATCACATTTTCTCTGGTAAAAACACAAAAATGACTGGGTGCAGCACTTGAGGTTACCACTAACAGCATATTATTTCAAACAAGTAGGTAACATTAATGGAGTCTGTCTCCAGCTAAAATTCTTCATGCTGCGCATTTCACCACGGCAAGCTCAGCTTGAAAGTGTGGATAGGCTCAAAGGCATTTTGTATGCTTCTTCCAGAACCGTATATGAGAACTGGAAGGAGATTAAATTTACGTTATTATTTGTTACACATTTGAACAAAATCTCTGGGTCTCTGATGTTAGAGCAAAAGGCGGTTTCTGGTGTTTCATCTTTGATGTCGATGTGTTACAGTGGTAATTAATGAGTCAAAACATGCAAGTAAAAATAAAATACAGGTTGGGATACCTACACTTCTTGGGTGAAATCCTGTAGCTCCTCAAAGTTGGTGGGATTTCTGCCTATGGGTCAGTGAAGCTATGAATCCTGTGATTTTTATTCCCTGTGTGTGTGTATCTATGTAAAATGAAGAAATACTATGGACTGTTTTCTTCCCTCTGGCTGTGCTCCTAAGAAGGATATTAGGTGTATGTATATTCACAACTAATATGTACATGATACAGGGATATGGGGTCAATATGGAAGTGGAAATATGAACGTAGCCACATCTTCTCTACTAATGCTGGGATGTCGGCAGGCCAATACTAGAGGAGGTCTGTGAAGCTGGTATTTGTAACATCCTGCAAGAAACAGTGGCAGAAAACTGCCATCTCTAATTTGAAATGAAATAGAAGATGATGTTTTTCCCTGTAGTGAAAGAAGGCCGGAAAACTAAAGGCTATCAATAGATGTATGTACACTTTTCCTTTTATACATACTTGTAAAAATAGTGTCTAAAAATCATTGCATACACTAGAACTTCTGTATTAGTCAGAGGTACTCTGAGTCCATCCTTTCAGCTGTGACGTTATTCTTGGTTTGTATGAAAATCCCCTGCCTCTAATAAAAAATAATTATCTCACATTATTTAATGAGTCATGCCAATCCTGCTAATTGTCTTAGCAAAAGGTTAGCACAGTGATTTATTTCTACTCTTTTACTACTGCTCTGAAACTCAGGTGTATTGCAAGAATTTTATGACAGAAATGCTTCTTTCTGAAAATAATTTGTGTGTGTATATGTAGATATGTACATTCTGAAATTGTCAGAATTATAACAAAGGACAACCTTTCTAAAGGCTTGATGGGTTTATGCACAGCTGCAGTTCCCACCTTACTTGCAGATGTCACACTACCTCGTAGGAATTTCTACATCATGATTAATGAAATGATTTTTTGTGTGAAGAAAAAATCCTGTTATTTGTTGTTGCTCAAATATAATTAAAACATAAAATGAAAGGTTAGCAGACACTGCTTGTTTGTTTGCATATGTTAAGTAGTACTCAATTTCACAAAAAACACTTTAAATCAAATATAAAAATGTCCTAGCAAAAAATTATTTTCAGGACTGCTAATATAATTATAATTCTAAAAGTTCTAAGACTCACATCCTCACCTAGAACTGTAAGTCCTTAAAAGTATGGAATTATAATTTGTAAGAAAAGTACTTACAACTCTTTCTTAATAATTAATTTTTTTTAACCTTTTTTTTTTTGTTTGTTTGATGTTGAGCACAACTTTTACTGAGAATGTGAACAAAACCTTCACAGTACTACATCCTCAGTGTTTAAGATTTGTGCCAGGAATGGTGAAAGAAGTGATGACTATGGAGTGAAAATGCAGTTAGGATGACAGAAAACAGCACTGGAGAAATACTAGTAATAAGATTTAGATAAAAAGCTTCAGTAAAATTACTGGGGACAAAACTGACAAGTCCTAGATTTTAAAACAGGTTATGTGGAGGTAGATGAAATGGCTCTGAACTTACTTGTGTATCGACACCTTGTACTTGAACATGTTATTCATTTATGTATGGAGCCTTTAGTAACATAAACATTTAAAACAGTAAAATGGCTATGGGTAAATGTTGCCTACTCAACTGATATGTTAACCAGCTGATATTGAAGGTATGAAGAAAAACATGTAGAACTTCAAGACCAGGTTTCAGAGAAAATACATTGTTTAAATAGGTTGTTTTCCATTCCTCCCATTCTTTCAGGATGGTCTCTTAGGAATACAAATTGGGTTTTGAGATATATAATGGTGCCTTAGACTTTAGAACATCCTGAAGTCATTAGGACAAGTAAATTAAATGGGTGGAGAGACAATATTCTTTTAAGAAAAAAAAATAAATCTTTTTTTGTTACAGGAAAACCACCTTTTATCTAACGTTTTATGATAGTTTACATGGACTTAAGGATAAAAAAAGTTAAGACTGTAGTAGAATTAGTGGGGAGAATATTAACAGCTACAGAAAACATATATCACATTATATAGATTTTAGAGACATAAAGTACAAAAAAAGCTTTTTGGGGTGTTGGGTGTGTCCTGCTCAAATGTTAAACAGAAAGGATCTAGAAACTTTGAAGATGATTAGTCTAGGAAGATCAACCATAGGGTGTTGTTTTGTTGTTTTGTGTGTGTGTGTAGTTTGTTATTTCTTTTAGTTATTTCTGTCTATCTATGAAACTTTTCTGATAAATGGTCCAACAATGGATAATAACTGGACCCCTCACTTCAAGAGGGACACAGAGGTGCTGGAACGTGCCCAGAGAAGGGCAGTGAGGCTGATGAAGGGTCTAGAGCACAAGTCTTATGAGGAGTGGCTGAGGGATTTGGGGTTATTTAATCTGGAGAAGACTCAGGGGGGACTGTAATATTCTGCAACTACCTGAAAGGAGTTGCAGGCAGGTGGGGGTAGGTCTCTTCTCCCAGGTAACAGAACAGGACAAGAGGAAATGGCTTTGAGTTGAACCAGGGAAAGTTTAGATTGGGTATTATGAAAAATTTCTACTTGGAAAGTGTGGTCAAACATTGGAACAGGCTACACAGAGAGGTGGTGGAATCACCATCCCTGGGGGTGTATGAAAAACACATAGAGGCAGTACCTAGAGACTTACTTTAGTGGTGGATATGGCAGTGCTAGGTTAATGGTGAGACTTCATGATCTCAACAGTGTTTTCCAACCTAAATGTTTCTATGATTCCATGAAAACTAGTTACTCAATGCTGTGTTGCTGTTCCACAACACAGGGGACAGAACTATCAGAAGTTGAATTCTTTTTTGATCCCTTATGTGTCTGTCACTACATTATGGGAATAAAATCTTCCAATAAGATAAAAAAGGAAAAGTAAACTGCATCAGAAAGGGGACTATCCAAGAAAACACCAAAAAAAGTTAATCTGAGAACAATGAATGACAAATCAATACTAACCTTGCATTGTACTCTTTAGGTTTAATTTTACTAAGAAAATGGCATGGAACACTGTAAAGGATTGGCTTTAAGTAGGTACTTGAACCATATTTCTACATTTTGTTATTAGTGACTCAAAATCATGAAAAATATTTAAGTATAAAGAAGGCTGCTGCTATTACTTTTTGCCTTCGTTTTGAGAAGAATTTTTCATTTTTTCCTTTGGTCTATTTCTTACCTCTTTTTTTACTTTTAGCTCCCTTTCCACAAGAACATAAATAATACTTCTCACAGAAGTATAATAATGTTTATTTCTGTGAAAAATTGTTAATAAACTAATTAAATATTTACAATGGAAAAATCTATACTCAGATGAGATCCATTTTTCTTTTCTGAAATGGTTTTGTTATTTGTATTGTAGTGGAACAAACATAACTCAGAGAATGGGTTTTCAAGTATAAAGAAAATAGGATCATTGGTTTTGAATCACACCTTTCAAAATCTTTCCCCATCATAGATGGATATTCTAGTTCAAAACAAAAATTTATTTTCTGGTTTATGAGCTATATTAGCCATTATGGCAGCAAATAAAAAAAAGTCCATTAAATTCACAAGAAAGTTTGTCTTTTTACATTTCCAGAGAAGTTTTGCAGGCTTTCATATTTAGGTTACTCTTTGCACTGTCACCTGAACTTTTCCAGGTCACTCTCATCTAAAACATCAAATCTTTCAACATTAATTCATTAATTACTAGCATGCCTGTGGCATAACCTCCTTTCCAGTATGTTGCTGTTATTGTCCTGCCCTTTGTATTGACCATCCTTCTTTGTATTTGTTTCCTCAGCATAATTCTTTGCCTTACTATGCATTTCTTCTTCGAAATTATTTATAATGTAAATCAGCCAATACATTTGAAAACAGGTTAGGAACCTGATCTTTTGTGCACATGCATTTATATCTCTAATTCCCAATGTCTTGTCATTCATATTTGCCCTCTGCCACTGAGATCCAATAAAGTTCTGCATCTTGGAGTTGCTCATAAATTGTAACTTAGTGATCTTGCTGATTAGGCATTCGTACTTTTAGATTGATTTAGATAGATTAGTCTTCTGAATATTTTCACTGTGTATATATAAGGTGATTCATTAAATGCCTTTGTAAATTGCAGCTGGGGATTTCCCACTCAATGTTTTTCTAAAGAAGAATTTATAAAATGTGTTGCAGTGATTTCCCTTTGATAAATATATCCAGATGATCCATAATCAAATAAAAACCCTCCATAGGTTTTCTAACTATAGCATCTGATAAATCTTTCTTCTTCTTTTTGCATCTGAACTCAAAATTTTCATCTGGTCCTTTTATATATAAAAAGGAATGTTCTCCTTATTTTTCCTCACAATTTCTGCGGTGAAATTTTATAGCTCCTCTTACTTGTATCTGGACCTTGGAATAAAATTTGCATTGTGAATTTCTATAGTAATGCAAACTTCCATCGATTCTTGAAAGGTTGAAGTGGTTGGGCTAGGAGATCTAGATTAAAAAGATAAGGTAGTTCTGACACCTTATTTTCCTTATAATAGGATATGCATTTTCTTTAGGCAACGAAACCCCTGCACCTTGTTCTGAGGCACTACTGTTAGAAATGACTTCTATTTCCCCTTCACACTAACGTGGTAACATGGCCTTTTATTATAGTTGTTCCCAGTTGCTTGAAGCCTTGCTACTGCCAGCATTCCCTAGCCTTCTTGATGGTGGCCTGGTAATGCAAAGCATCTTGCAAATGATTGCATTTTTTACTCTTTGCTGCTTGTTCATCATCCTTGTCCAAAATGCCTGACCTCATGCAGGAAGATCTCCTGACATCTACTGAACTAAAAGAACAGAGTAACGTTCCAGTGGTGATTTTGCTCAGTGCACTACTGACTTTGTGCTATCAACTATAAATAACAATCCTGTGTTTATGATGAACAATTTATGACAGGTAACACAGCAGTCATATTAATCTGCCAATCCAACAGTCTGTTGAAAAATGGATTGTAAAGTTGATAAACTTGTGTAACAGTGACTGTGACCAGACTGGGCGTATTTTTCTTACCTCTATAGATAATATAAATGTGCTCTGCACATAATGTAAACATAAAAAATGTAAAGCTAAAAATCAATAAAAAATAAGAGAAAGGAAAAGGCAGTTAAAATGTATTGTAACGGGAAGCCAACTATCCATTGGGTCTTTTATTGCTTATCTGGGTTCACTTGCCTTGAACACAGAGCTGGACCAGAAAACCTATAGATGTTCCTTCCAAACTTAATTATTCTATAATTCTACTCAAAACTCATAACCTTCATTTTGAAGATGGCAGAAAAAGTATTACTAAAACATCAAAGAAAACTTACAACCAGAACACTGCTGACTGCATCATTCTTTTTTCCCTTATTATTAAAATATACTGATACTAGTAATATTAACTCATCCCAAGTGAAGAGAGAGAAAAGCGCATAGAATTACCTACATAATTCCTTTTTTCTCAGAGTTCCTCATATTTCAAAATAATACATTCTTCCCTTCAAGACCTTTCAAACCATTTTTATCACAGCTCAAATGTTCTACACAAACAACTCTAATTTTCACCCTGGAAACAATAACTTTGACTGTTCTTTCTTTTTTCCTAGTCTGTTTAAAATTTAAAAACCAAAACAAAGCACCACCCCCTAAAAACCAACAACAACAAAGAAACAAAAAAAAACAGGCAAATTTTAATACAGGTGAAAATAAACATGTACTGTGACAGTTTGAACTTCAATGTTTCTATTTAGACTGTTTTCTTACTAATTTTGTAATCTAAAAGATTATCTTTTTTTTTTTCCCCTTGGAAGACAGCTATTTACAAGAACTATTCTACACTGTGAAGTAGAAAGGCAAGCTCTTTTACTCATATACATTGCAGTCTCATCAATGGGTGTATTCACAGATGCAGGTGTTAGCCTGCAATATCACACAGCTGGAAGTACTGAACATTAATCTCATTTTTATTACATCTATATAATAACCTTCTAGTTACTTAATTGATAGGTCTTATCCTGCAAACTGTGAGGGCATGGAGCATTGTATCAAATTGGAGTGAATACATGTGTACACGTGTCATAATTTGCCAAATATTTGTTAAGTCACGTTACAATTGTCCAGAAAGAAATTCACTTAATGCAGAGACTCCAATAATAATAGCATAGCAGTAACACTTGATAATTATAGAAAGGTCACTCATAACAGCAAGTTTTAAATTAAACTTACAACATTCCTTCCTGAAGAACATGCTATCTGGAAAAAAGAACCCAAACCAAACAAACAAAACCCAAACAAACCCAAAACACAACAGAAAGATGGGAAGGGGAACTGGAAGAATCACCACACTAAACCACCGAGAGACCTTTACAAGAAGAGGAGATACCTGGTTTCACTTAGTATAAGCCATACATCTACTCCATCAGTCATGCTTTGTCTCTAATATTTATACTGAATTTCATTTAAAAAAATAAATAAAAAGTATTCCCAATCAGAGATGACAATCTCTTTAAAAAAAAATCTGATTATAATCAGTACCTCTGCCTGTTTACACTTTCTAATCAGTACTAATTCTCTGATGGTGCTAAACTTTAATTTGACCATCCCTGCTGCTGTTGTATCATCACCACAACTGAAGTTATCCATTCAGTTTGGGAATCAGGTAACTAACACGGGACAAATAAGAAAAATAATTAGTATCTGTTATCTATTCTGTGTAATTCCCTGGATGAATATCTGAACTCAATTGTGAGTATAATTATTTTATTTTTTCCAATATGGTCTTGTATTTCCAAAATCAAGTGTGTCCTTAAAAGGTAACTCCACAGCACCTCAAGGTTTCTGGTTAAAAATCTGTATGACAGTTTTAGGAAAAAATGTTTCTTACTCTCTTTAAGCTGATCATTTTTGCAGTTGAATAGTATCATTGCAAAAGTCATTCCAGTTTGCTAGACAAGGAACGTCAGAGAAAATTTAATCCTTTGGTAGACAGATACCTCACTCTTCTCATTCATTCTTATGTCCTTTTGTCCTTTACAAAATATCTGACAGTGTATGTATAACCATGATTTTTCTCATGCCCAGCTTTTCCAGTACATTTATTTTCACTGAGCTAGCACCAATGTCCATTTCTATTGCAAATTCAGCCAGTATTACCTGTCTGTTTTCAAGTACAAAGCATTCAAATCCAAACTGACTTTCATCAAAACTGCCCTATGCAGTCCTTGTCCTCCTGGACTCCTTTACATACAATTATGTGCTTTTTCCTTTCACTGAATAGTATGACAATGCTTAATTCATGTCCACTAATTCAGCTTCAAAACAATAAACTGAGTGAAATGACTTTAATATTGAATTTCTTAAGCCAAATTCTCCTGAGAAACAGCTTTTTCTGCTTTTGGAGTCTATTTCTGTTCCATTCTAGAAAAAGGATAAACCTATTCTTAAAGCACTGCTCAGATAAATTCTGACATATTTTACCCATCACTGATCAAGCACTTCATCTAATTATCTCTCTAATGAACTACTCAATTGCAAAGCTACAGGTATGCTGCATCTTTTCTCTGAACTCCTCAGTAGGAAACTTTTACAAAAATATACCTTACAAATAACAAAATTACTTCTTTTTTTTCCCCTTTTAATATCTATAGGGATGGGGGCCTACCAATGTGTATTGCTGCAGGTTGGGATGACCCTCTCTCCTCTTACAGAACCCCCTGTATGTGTAGTAACTGTTCTCAGATATCCAGCTGTATGACTCAACGGCCTCTTCTACAAAAAGGGGGCAGATACAGAAGCTATAAATTGGATCAAAGTAGGTAAGCTAAAGAGCAGTATTCTTCCCTTGCTGTTGAACTGGGGCAATGAAATGTTACTGTGCTCATTCCAAGTTGGCATTTTATGTGCTTTGTGTATAGCTCTGCAAAGGACTTGATTTCTCAGCTTCTTCAGTAATTACTTCTTTTTGTTGAAACTTTATACCAATCCATTAGACTAGTGACAATAAAGACTAGAGATAAAATGTCTAAACTTCACACTTCAATGGAAGCCCATTAAACTGTAGCACACCAGTAAACTTTACCATTTCATGCAAATCATGCCTTGCAAAATACATCTGGCTTGCACAGTCATCAGATTACCCAACGAGTTCTGATGGGTTGTTAGCTGACCTGCAAGGAGCCAGCTAAGCTGTCCTCTGCATATCTGTCTTGATGTGTCTGCCAAACTACATTATCCATCTGGCTGTGCAGACTTCTCTGTGTATACTGTTTGACACACAAAGGCAACAGGTCTTTCACAGAACAGCTACAGTCAAACAAGGTTTTTTTATGAGAAAAAATAAAATTGTGAACATCACCAGTTGCTATGAAAGTTGAAGAGTACTCAATTTCTGAGGAGCAGGCTAGTATTTAAAATTCTGAACATGAATTTCAGAGTCTGACTTCTGACTTTTTTTTTTTTAATACCTTATTTTATAGAGTACTAATAGAAAAAAAATAGCCAAAACATCAGAATGTAGGAATATTATTTAGGTGATTAATGCCATGGAACACTGCGAAAAGCCACTCAAAGGCAGCTATAAAGCACACGACATGCTTAACAAGAAGCCACAGGCAAGCTTTAAGTGTAAATCCCCTAAGCCTATTGATCCTGCTTCTGAAAAAAAATGAAGCTCTTCTGTGACTCAGAAGAGTGACAATATACAGTAAGCGCAAACGGCAGGCAATGTATGCTTCAGGAAACTAATCACGTAACCTTCTTCATTATTTGAAAAATCACCTCTGTCAATACTCAAGCTGTATCTTCACTGACTGCTGCTGTTTAAGATGCTGTCAATCTTCTCATATGATTTTGTGAACCAAATAAATTCCAAGTCATTTAAAGGTGTTATTATCTCTGCTGATAACATTACCCCATTCAGGAGTTGCAGAAATAGGAAAATAAAACTTATTTCAATCCTTTTGTTCTGGCAGTTTCTCAGTCTTCCAACATAAAAACAGAGGGTTTCAACCTAGAATTCAAGACTGAGTAAGTATTTAAACATATTTTCATAGACATATATATCTGCTCACAGCATTCAACCAGGAATATATTTCTTATATATATCAAAGAAAAGGTAATTTATTTTTTCTTTATAGATGCAATTAGCTTTGAAAGCAGGCATTTCATTCATGCAGATTATCTGACATGCTAGAACAAACTGTTTTGTTAATTTTTCTGTAGATTTTACCACTTGGGTTTATACACATTTCCCAGAAGAATGTAAATTCTCCTCCCTAAAGTGATTGTTATTACACATGTCAGAGATTACTATTGCTTTACATGGTCTGGTATACCACTCAAAGCACAAAATGTATTGTTGATTCTGATTTGATTAAAAGTGTGTTAAAAAACTTCTCCCTTTGTGAGAAAAGTTTTAGCAAAAGCTTTTTTCCCACACATACAATGCTGGTTTTATTTTTTAGAACTTGAGCAATGAAAAATGCTTATAAAAATTGAGGCTCAAATTCCCGTGTTAACAGCAATTTCAATTTTTATTCTGGTTCAGATGGCAAGCTATCAGCAATAATCTAGATTCCTAAGTGGCTGTTTCAGAAAAGAAGATTTTTAGTTTATGGAGGAAATCTAGGGAAGAGATTATAAATACATTCTGGCCCTTGAATAAAAGCAACAATTATCTTGTGTTGTCATAACAGCAAGGAAGCAATGAAATGTGATCTTGATAATAATAAAATATCCTCAGCTATCTAACTCTCAGAGAAAATAATCTGCCCTTGTGTTTCACATTGTTAATTCTGTGCGTCAAAGTCAAGATGGGTGTAGAAAATAGAAGAAAAAAAAATAATCTCTGCCCTTTCATGTCTCCTACCTACACTACCTACAATGAGTACACACACACGGGGGGGGAGGGGGGAATGTAAAAAAAAATAATTGTAGTAGTAATGAAATATTTGTTCTGTCAGGCATACTGTGAGTAACTATTTGAATATCCAGCAAAGATATTGGGCAATAAATTATTCCCACTTACTGTCCTGGAATGAAAAGAGAATCATAAAAATAAGAAGAGGAAAAATTTGAGATAATGATTTATCTGTTTCTTGACTCCAGGTGCAATCAATGACTGGCAAGCAATGATATAAAATATGCATAAAACAACACAACTAAAATTATTGTTCGTCTTGTTGCTGCATGTTCTTTTTTACCTTACATTAATTTTAACTATAATTTAAATTTAAAATACAGAAAAACGATCTGCTTGCTACAGTGGAAAGATACAAGTTCAGTTGCAGGAATGGAAAGAAACTGCAGTCTGCAAAAGGAACAAGTTGAATGCATGGGTTTTGCACACTGAGAAAAATGGATGGACCCAGAATCAAATCTCTCAGGCAGAGGATGCTGTCATCAGATATTGGTGGGAAACCAGGCTAAGTAACATCATCATGTTTCCGGAAGGTGGAAGATTATCATAGAAAACGCCAAGCAGCAATCTTCTATGACACTTCACTGTTCTCTGGAGCCGGAATTGCATCACAGAATCACAGAATTATAGAATTGTTTAGGCTGGAAAAGACCTATAACATCATTGAGTCCAACTGTTAACCAAATGCTGCCAAGCCCACTGCTAAACCATGTTTTTAGCACCCCATCTACATGTCTTTTAAATGTCTTTTAAATACTTCCAGGAATGGTGACTTCCCTGGGCAGCCTGTTCCAATGCTTGACAACCCTTTCAGTGAACTAATTTTCCCTGATATCCAATCTACACCTTCCCTGGTGCAACTTGCCATTTCCTCTTGTCCTCTCAGTTGTTATTTGGGAGAAGAGACCAACCCCCACCTTGCTACAGATTCCTTTCAGGTAACTGTATCATCCTTCACTGGAAGATCTGATTTGCAGTAGTCAGATGTATAGACACAAAACTCAATTAATAATTTCAGCCTATTCTGCCAAGGCACCAGCCGCCTGCTTCAATGGATCTCATACAGCCTGCGTTCACCTGCACTGCTGGTAATAACAAAGTGCTAATGCTCGAAATACAGAAATCCAAAATGCAAAAGCAAGGGATTAGAAATGTTCAACAGCACAAGAAAGCTGAAAATCTTGGAGACACCTTTTAGTATTGGGTCTGGCGGAGCCCCCCAGCAGCCCTCACAGCGCGGCGCTTGTACTGGTGGCCGGGAAGGGGGTGATAACACACCAGCGTTTTGGCTGCTGCTGAGCAGCACCTGCACGGCACCAAGGCTGCCTCGCCAGCCCCCCCCCCCCCCCCCCCCCCCCCCCCCCGCCACACATCTCCAGGCTGGGGTTGGGCACGATCTCAGGAGGAGACATAGTCAGGACAGCCGACCCAGAATGACCAAGGGGATATTCCATACCATACGACATCTGCTGAGATGTAAAAGCTAAGAGAAAGGAGGAGGAAGTTGAGGCATACTTTATTTACCATGTTTGTCTTCTGCAGCAACCACTGCATGTACTGAAGCCCTGCTTCCCATAAAGTGGCTGAACATCACCTGCTGATGGGAAGTAGAGAAAAGTTTCTTGTTTTCCTTTGCTTTCGCATGTGCAACTTTTGCTATTGCTTCATTAAACTGCCTATCTTGACCCATAAGGTTTGTTTTGGTTTTTGGTTTTTTTTCACCTTATTTTCTCCCCCAGCTATTCTGCTGTGGAGGGGAGTGATAAAGTGTCTTGGTGTGCACCTGGCATCCAACGAAGGTCAACCCACCACACTTTCCCATCCTTTTCATTTTACATGTGAATAAAATATGTAGACTTTTTTCCAACATTTCCTCATTTGTATATTTCTCATATGATCATACTGTTGATAAGTTAAGCATGTAAAATGGGGTTACAATGCCCTTGGGCAAATGAAGAGCTTCCTTCACCACCACCACGCTGTCTCCTCCAGACTGGAACATAACAACTGTTTGCATGACAGAAAACATCATGTAAAATAAATGCCAGAGAAATTGTAGGTAACTACTAAAGATGGTGGCTAAGAAATAATTACGTAGCAATCTTAACCTAATTTCAAGCCTACTATTTTTGACTGGTTTGCAATAACTGATTTTTTTTTTTTTTTAGCAAAGCAGCAAATTACACCAGAAGATACACTTCAAATAGAATATAACTCTTACAAAACTTTAAAGTTTGACATTTAATAGGCACTATCACAAATTCTGAGTGCAAGGATGCTTTTAGAGATTTATTCAAAAAGATAATAACAAACACTCACGAATTTCCTTCAAAATTTAAATGAAAACTCACAGATTTGTTTTTGTGCTGCTCACTCACTGATTGTTAGTGCTAATAATCACTTGACATGAAATTTGGCTATGAAACTGAGGCTAACATCAGGGTCTTAGAGGAAGAGTTCAATGAAAACTCCAGTGCCTACAAGTGGCGATTCGTGTCCTGTTGGAAAAGCAGCACCTTCGCTGCCCTCTAATGACAAGCTAAGACACTTTCTTCAGAGTTAAAAAGGACACTTATGGAATTACCATTATTTTCTACAGTCTATTTAATGACTATTCCCTGCACAGGTTTTACTTCTGTTTGGCACCCATGGATTGAGTGTCTTAGAAATGCTCTGTGCTGCATTTTACACCCCACAGGAGCTCAGTGTGTAGTGGAGCTCTACGTGAAGAAAAACGTTGAAGCTGAGATGAGCCAGGAGAAGTTGGCTGGGTCAGAAAGACGTCTATCATTTCATGTTAGTCCTGTACTGTTTTGTTGTTTTTTTTCCTTTTATGTTTTGTTTGTTTGTTTGTTTGTTTGTTTTTGTTAACAGACTGTCCCCGGGGGAGTCGGACAATTCTGTAACTCTTTAAAGGTGCTTCATAAAGCTGCTCATTAGAGCTGAGGCTGGAGTCTAACTATACAGTGATATCTTCAGTATCAGCACTGAAATGTTTTTGAAAACTCTATTTGCAGGTCCTTTATCCTAAAACTAAAGCAACCATACTAAGATAAAGAAAACAAAATAGGAAAACAGCGGTTCACCAGAAAATGCATGTATTTCAGGTTTCTTTTACTTGCCCCTCTATTTCATTTTCAAAAGATCACTCCCTTACTTAGTCTTTCTAAACCAAGCTTCACCCTGAGTGGAATTTCCAGAGGAGTTATAAACCCCTGAAAAATGTGCTTTATAACAGAGATGTTGACAGCTGGCTTTTAACAGTAGCAGAGTTACCTGCCACTGCTTATAATATAGTAGTCTCTAACTACTCTAATTCTGATGAAAAGTTACTGTAATGTGACTCCCTATCTATACTAGGCTACATCATTTTTATTCTTTATGGGCCTCATTATGGTAAGGAAAATGCATGTCCCTCTAGAGAGAAAGCTGGTAAAAGAGGATCTAAGTACTTATAAGCTATGTTTCTTTTACATCAATGCCTGAATATAAGGCTAGAAGATCTAATGTGCTTACAGTAATGAGAAACATTCTCAACACTCCTCAGAAAATGCGAACTTAGATGTGGTAGAGAATTCTAACATAAGTTAATCTATAGTGCCTTTTATCTTGAAAGATTCCTAGGTATTTTAATGAATAATGTCCCTGGGCAACATTGACTCATTCCAAATAACACAACCGCCTGTAGGATGGACAAAGCATCCGTTCTCCATCTTCAGTACTATAACTCTCTTCATGCTTAGAGAGAAGAAGGGAAACAGAAAACAAGTTCTCAACACAGAGCTTTCATAGAATATATTCCTAGAATTAACCACAAAGTGGGAGGCACAACAGTTTTGTATCAAATGGTCTCCAGATACTTCCTATAGGTACATCAAATAATTCTTTATAGTGAGCATCTGCATATTTGATTTTATTAGAAAACAGAATTCCTACTGTTTATTCTTGTTATGGAACAGCACTACAACCACACAATGCCTAAGCCCAAGTTGCACTTGCTGTTTTTTGTGCTATGAGAGGTGGGGGTGGGGGGAAGTGAAAGGATGCAGATATTATTTTACAAAAATTAAAATGAAAAAATATATTCTACGTGAACATTTCCAATGTGTTTAAGTATTCTTCATTCACACTTGTATTTTCCCAGTATTAAATCAGAGATTTTTGATTTAATGTTTGTGTTCATGAATACTATATGTTTATATGTGTGTTAGCGGGTGGAAGAATTTATGCACATAAACTGTCATTTCAAGGTCAGATTGTGAAATGCAATTGCTATTAATGACAGTAAACAACAGAGGTGGATAAATATGGGTAGCTTTTAGCAGATGAGCAGCTTAAACCATTGCTTAATATTTTTTAGAATAGACAAAAGTTTTTTATATGCTGTAGGAAACAGTAGCAAAGACAGAACAAAGTCAAAGCAATAATCAGAATTTACTGTGATTAAAAAAGAATATATCAGATGGATATAGGAGATTATGACCATCTGTATATTTTTTGCCTCAGACGTCACTCTTACCCTTGCTTAAGGCTCCAAAAAATCTCATTCCTAATGTATTTGCCTAGGAATATATCCTATTTCAGGTTTGTAGGGTAACTTCCATTCAACAAAACATGCAGCTCCAAAAAAGGGTAATCAATATTAATAGCTAGTCAAAAAAGGATTTAGTAGAAGGAGATGGAAGGTGCCTTTTTTCCGAACTACTGCCTCACCTTGCAAAATCCCCTTTTGCATGAGGTGAAACTTTCTTGCACATGAATTAGATGTATCTGTAACTCACTGGTCTGGCCTAGTCAAATGTGTGATAGTACTTGGTCAATACTTACATGTTTGTGTCTAAAACAGAACAGAATAACTACCTATACAATTCAAACAGTGTGAGACGCAAGTTTAATGCTAATTGTATTTGTACACAAAACGCATTATCTGTTCAGGCCGATAATCAAATTTTTGCCTATAATAAAGCAAACACAACTGTTAATTTTAATTTGTCTTGCTCTGAAAATGGAACTAGAAGTGACCTAACTCTCTTATTCCATGCACTTGATGGTGTTGTTTCAAAAATGCATACTACACAGAGAAAATGAATAAATGAAACACTTAACTTATTTTACTCCTAGAAGATACAGTGAATAATGAATCAATTTCCTTACAGTCTGCTTTAGATACAGAAGCTACAACATTCTGTCTTTCCAGTGTTCCCTGCATTTTCAATTAAATGCAGCAGGTTTTTACCCTCTACCAATGTATGACCAAATCTTTTAATCTTTTCTTAAATCACTAAACCATGTGACACATTCAGTAAGGTCACTTACATGCGATGACTCATCTAACAAAGTTTGGCAGATCAGCATTTTGAACGGTAGATTTGAATTTTTGCCAGAAAGAAACTGCAAATTCAGACCCCGATTTTCAATGACTGAAATACTTGAGAACTTTCATATACACCCTCTCCTTACACAAGGCTCAAACCATGGGTATTTGGGTTGCATCTAAATCTGGGTGAGTATCAGTGGCCAGCTAAAAGTATTAAGTATGTAGGACTACATAATGTCAGCAGGGCACATCAATGGTGCAGTCAAATAAACTAAGTAGGACGTGTTATGCTGCCGAATCAGGAGGCTAATATTGGAAACCATGCTGTAATAAAACATATCTAATGAGCTAGAATTAATACAATGTAATGTACAAATGCACAGAGTAATGGAATCTTGCAGAGATAAAAAAAAAAAATAAATAAACTATTCGTTGTGATTCCTAGCCATAGAATTACTTCCCATAGATTTTTCTATAGCTAGAGTAAAATACTCAGGTACTGAAATTACTGAAAATTTGGTATGAAGGTCCACATAAAATATTGTTGCTTTTAAATAAAATCATGCAAAAATATTTTTAGATCTTGGGTATGTTATATTTATTAATAAATATTTTATCAAGTTCCACTACAGACGCTATTTGAACACGTGATAAGCCTGAATAATTAGTCTGCAGTACATATCATGAATAAAACAGATTACTTGAAAAAAAAGCAAAAAAGCCAGGCTTGCCTAACACACAAAATGAGGATCTGAGATGAGGCACTGAAATGACATTAACCTTGATTAAGGTTACTGCCTAAAACTGATTATCAACATTGGATCTTTCAGTGCATTAGTCTTATTTCTGTTCTTATATTTCATCTTAATCTGAATGAAATTTCAGTGCACTTTTAGAAAACATGTTGATAATTACATTGAAAAGGCAAGTGTCAGAATCAAATATAAATTCTTCACGCAGCAATTTTTCTCTTCACATTACTCTCCCCTCTGCAGTGGCTTTATTCCATTAAAGCAAGGCTTGTCCGTAACTGTCAGGCTATGAACAACAATTTCAGGAGGAATTTTTTGGGTCACTCAGCTTTGACCATCTTGGATCTTGTTGTTTTGTGTGAGAGCTGGGTATCTGACAGGCTAACATGATTACTGCTATGTTTTCTTCTGCCTTTTTAAAGCTTATCTGCAAGATACACTGGCTCTGAGACCCTGCCCTGCTAACACGAGCCTGACAAAATCCATCCTGTTAGTGACTGATTACCCTCCCTGCCAGGCTGAAATGATCAATGAGCGGATGGACTTGTCAGACAGTTCTTTAAAAATCTCTGTAGCAGTGTCTGCAGCAGTGTAACATGGAAAGAAAAACAGTCTAGGGACCTGCTCCTTCTCTTCTACCAGGCATGTGTGGTCTTTTACTACTCCAAAGCCAGTGGCTCTTCAGCCTGGCTGGAGAACTGGTGTTAGATCTGTATGCATCAGCATGAAAAGTTTATGCAGTAACTTTGTAGATGCACAGAAAATTTGAACTTAAATGCATTACAAATCTGCCTAGCAACCAGACAATACAATCCCGTATGTTTGTTACTTTGTGCAACGGCATTAGTACCTTAGTTTTAATCATGATGGCACTTTTGAAGCCTATATCCCAGGGGTCTTCAATTACCATGGACCATGGGAACAGTCATGTAGAGGACAAACTTGATTCCTTTCAGTTGTACTCCTTGACCGCATTAGATGCAACCACTAATGAATATTCAGTCCATCCGACCAAATAAAAACTAGTCTGAAATAAGTCTGCTTCAAAATCACATAACGTGGATCAAGCTCTTAGCCCCAACTATTTGGCTTCACAGACATGGTCATGTTGCATCACTCTACTTGCTAATGTAGTTATAGATAATGTGTGGCTACTGCTCTGCATTAAAAAGGGAAAAAACACCTGAAAGCAGGTGTAAAAGTAAAGTAAAAAAAAAAAAAAAGTAAAAATGGTTGTAAAAAAAGAGGTGCTATTATGTAATTTTCAAACAATGAACAGAGGGAAAAAAAAACCAAGAAACATATTACTGAAGATTTTTTTATGTAACAGCCAAGGAATTTAACACTTGTTAATGTTGATGGATAATCTCTTAAATAAGTAGGATCATCTGTGATATTTAAACTATATTAAATTTCATAAATGTGCAATGAATTTATTGTAAAGTGTCTGAGCAACCACGGAGTTGCTACATATACACTACAAATAAGTTTTCTGGCAGCTAACAAATTGGCAGTTGTACTGCAGACTTAGAATTGTTAACTATTTTGTTGTTGCTGTGTAGTCATATTTTGGTAGTGCCTGGAGCAAATGCAGGCCTCGAAATGTTAGAGACAGGAGTGTTTAAGAAACCAGACATAATCTCCACTCCACAGGGCACTTGAGGCACAAAGAGATTTATTGACATGTCTAAGTGTGCACAGCCAGCTGGAAATAGTGAACAATTGCAAAGGGTTCCAGGTCAACTCATTGCAAATCACAAATCTGAATTCACATCAGTACTGATGTGGTATTGATGTGACACAGACATGTCATAAATGTAAAAAATGAATACAGGTGCCAGTCCATATCTCCACAGCGCATCATGCTTCTCAGAAATAAGGTACAGTTGTGGTTTAACTGTGACCAAATTTCAGTGTTAAAGTTTGTTGAGAATTACACCATTGAGTCCTGAATACAAAATCATTGGTTACCAGATGGTGAAAATTTTAGCTTTTTACAAGACAATCGTGGAAAAATGCTAGATTAAACAAGTATTACAGTACAGCATTGATATCCTCTAGTTTTTTATCTACATTGTAAACCCTAGAGATCACTTCAAAGACTACCAAGTGTAACTCTTGCACAGCACATCAGTGTTGCACTAGCAGATGGTAAAGCAGGAGTTCCAATTGGAGGTGCTGATGTCAAACAAGTGGTACAGATTCCTCAGCGGAAAGAACTGTGTTGAAGTCAAATAAGAACAAAGGAAAGTGCTGCAGTAAAGAAGAATTTCTCTGTTTCTATATCCAGAGTTGTCACCTAGACCTGCTTAAAATACTTCACTGTAAATGTTTGCAGAACTGTAGTACCACAAAACTATAGGTTTGACAGATGTTGATAAAAAGGAAGACATGTAAGAACAGGACTAAGGACATGTTAATTGTAGTACTAGTGAAGAAATCAAGCAGTGAAAAAACTGGATTTGACTTTGTAATGAATAGTGAAGTCTTAAACATTGGCAGGATTGCAGAATTAGTACAGCAAATTGGGCATATTATTGCAAAACAAGGATTTCTCTGTAAGGATAACTGACGGTATGTGGGTTTTTTTTTATGAACAAAGTGTAAAAGGTATTAGAAAAAAAATGAAGCATTCTGAAAACAGAAAGGAAAAAAGGGTATAACCTTGTGTCTGCAAATAGTCCTTCTAGAAACATCTGTAAACATTTATAATATACGGAATACTGAGAATACTTCAGCTGAAACACCAAGGGTAAAAGCTCAGGATCTGGTAAAAGCCTGAAGAAGGCTTCAATGAAGCAATCCTTCAGCACAAATTATTTTGTGTCCCCACAAAGGAAGGTGGATCTCACCAGAAGGAAAAGACATGAGATGATTTAGCAGACTTTTCAAGTAGGCATAAAGTCCTTTCTACACCTGACTTTGAGTGGCATTTTACAGTAAGCTATAAAACATTACCTGAGGCCTATCAAAGAAAGGTCTAGGAAAAGAAGAAGTGTCCTTGTTTTGTTCTTTGCTTAATCATAGAATCATAGAATGAGTTGGAAGGGACCTCAAAGATCATCTAGTTCCAACTCCCCTGCCATGGACAGGGACACCTTCTACTAGACGAAGTCCCTCAAAGCCCCATCCAACCTGGCCTCGAACATTCTCAGGAATGGGGCACCCATAGTTTCTCTGGACAACTTGTTCCAGGGCCTCAGCACCTTCACAGCACATAATTTCTTCCAATATCTAATCTAAATCTATGCTTTTTCAGCTTAGAACCACTCCTTCTGGTCCTACCACTACATGCCCTTGTAAAAAGTCTTTCTCCAGCTTTCCTGAAGGCCCCCTTTTGGTGTTGTAAGGTTACTATAAGCTTTCCCCGGAGCCTTCTCTTCCCCAGGCTGAACAACCCCAACTCTCTCAGCCTGTCTGCACAGGAGAGCTGCTCCAGCCCTCTGGTCATCTTTGTGGCCTCTCTGGGCTTGCTCCAACAGGTCCATGTCCTTCTTATGCTGGGGCCCCCAGAGCTGAATGCAGTACTGCAGGCAGGCACTTATTTTTTTACAGACTCATTTGTCCTCCAGGAGCACTCTGCATCCTATGCATCTTAAATATTAACATTCATGATGGAGTTTGATCCAGTCAGGCTGTGGATGTTGACGGGAGACCATCTATGAACCTCTGCTCCTTAAAGCACATTACTGAGTACAGTCCACTACTGGCAAAGGAGGACTTTCCAAAACACACTGGCAGTCACTATAACCAGTACTCTGACAATATGGATAACTCACCCATGGCAACTGAAGATGCCTAGAGCATGACAGAATGTTATCCTACAGGATTATAAAGTTCCTTTTAAGGAGTTAAAACTGTGCATCCTGTCAACAGCTCTAACACAACCGGAATAAATTACATTCAGAATACAATTATAATGTCATTATAGTTGAATGAAGCAGATGATCTATAAACTCACAACCTACCTAAATAACAAGAACTGCAATGGGCATGCCAATGCCAGACTGCTTTTGTCACAGATTTATGGGAGTCTGGCAAGCCCATTGACTGCTGGATTAGGATGGGAGGCTAGAAACAAGAATCCAATATCTCTTGGTCCCGTCAGTGGAGACTCTGAGATGAAACAACAGGATGGTACAGATCAATGTCTGGATATTTCATTTTATGTGGTTTGAAATGAAATAGCAGTTCCAAAGTTAAATGCACTCATTCTGTCAAGACTACTCCAGGTTCACTTTCTTCTTCATGACTGTAAAAAGATCCAATTTCCACTATGAAGTCTAGAAACTTATATCAACTACCAGGGTAGAATTAGACCTAATAGAAGCTTTGTGATCTCAAAGAATACAAGATACCCATCTTTCATTGTAAGATTTTAGCTTTCCACTGGGCTGATTAATTTATGTATTGTATTCTATCTATTTTTAATAAATAATGATAATGAAAGATTTATTGCACATGCATGTGTATGTGTACCCATTTATTTCCTGGCTCATTGTTGCATTTATTTTTAGCTTCCTAATGAATTTAGATTTTTTTATAAAATATATGTGGAAACAAAGGACAGGAAAATCCACAGTACCCTGTATAGAGGTAAAGCAAAGAGTAAATACATTCATTGCTTTCCTCAAAGAAATGTATTGTGCAGCTCCTGAGGAACACAATATTGAGATGAAAATGAAGTTGCAATGGAAATGGAATGAGAAATAGGTATTTGCTTCTTGGTGAACACAAGCAGCCTATCAGCTACATAGTTAAAAAGCAGCATCCCCATCACACCAATTCCTGATGACTAAATAAACTAAAGGTAGAAGGACAGGGGAATAAGAAAGAAGGAAAGAAGGGAAATGAAGCTGCCAAATGAAAGAGAAGTGTTTCTGCAAAGGTCAGTAAGGGATAAGATTAGTTTGGAGTAAGCCAATACTACAGTGTAATTTGCAATATTTTCAAACACTTCACAATAAGCATTCCTTGCTATTTTTAATACAGGCTTTGAGCCATGACTATCTAAACAGACAGAGTAGGCATTAAAAGTTCATAGGGCTTGATATTGCCTGTAAAGAAGGAGCCTCTACAGAATTTTATTTTATTGCTAACCTTTATTAGCCTTGTAGCCAATGCTGATTAAAGTGTTGTGGCATATCTGTCAGCATGCATGAATGCATGGAGATTATTAGCAACTGCATTTAAAAGTCTAAGAGCCAAGAGGTAGAGTCACAAGCCTGGAATACTAATTCCTATTTTATTCAGTGTAAACAGTCAAAGGGATGGATATTAGCTTACTTGTATCCTTTTATTGGCATATTTATCTATCCTTTTGCTCTTTTCTTTCAGCCTGTAACTAAGGCAACAGAAAATAATACAAAATATGTCTACAAGTAAACACCAAATTTACTTCAATGCAGAATATCCACTTTTAGCTGGTCAAAAATAACTACTTCAAGCCCCTATTGGCTAATGACTTCCCAGGAATATCTCCACTCAAGCTGCTCACAGGCAGATTTATACTAAATTTTAATGAAAAATACATATTCAGCAAAAGTATCCTTTTAATATTCTGCATGTAGATACATTCTAGACCTTTACTGAAGTATTTTATTGATTGTGTGATGATTTTTTTGTAGACATAACTTCTAACTCAGTTGACTCAAATTTCACTGAGAATATTTAGAATTCACAATTCAAATTCAGCTGCATAAGCAGTTACTTCAGTCACACTGCAGTCTTTTGTCTTGGGACTTAATAAATTACTTAAGAATTGAAGAAATTTAACCCATATACATTTTTGTGATGCCCAAAGCAACGTTTTTCCATGACTATTTTAGTTACAGCAAAAGCCTGTTTTAGTCATCATTCAAAGTAACTTGATTTTTTTAGTATAAATTCAAACAAAATGTGAATAATGAATTAACAGTCTGGTTTGAAGTGAAACTACACTTGGAGATGGCTAAATGTTTATGAACAATATCTTTTAATATTTATGATGCTCCATTCAATGCTATAATTCAGAAAATCCTAAGGCAAGTTAGGCAAAATTAGACAGAGCTCTACTGATGATTTAGGAAAACTGTCTGAGTACAGTTCAAGTAATAGAATCTCTTTGTTGATGTACATCACAGTGAAAAATCTTGGAAAGAATTCTTTTTCCTTCCAATGAAAGGAATTGTCTTCTGTCTGGCACAGAACTAGAAACAGATCATAAAACACAGCTAAGCATTAATGTTAATGAACTAAGATGGCTTCTACCTAAGAGAAGCCAGTACTCAAATGTGAATCACAATGGTAATTAGAGATCACCAATGAGGCTTCTGCATTTTTTTTTTTTGGTAGAAAACATTTTATGAGGCTGAGTATGACAGTCTGGTAGAAGGATCTGAAAGTTTTAAATAAGTAATCTCTCATGTCTTCTTTTAAAATAACATAGATAAAAACTAATCATAGGTATAACTGTAACACTGTGGACTGTACATATACATCATGTAATCTTAAATAATTAAAATAATCAAGACAATATGCTGAGATAGCAAAGGTAGATTAAAATTTTAATAATCATAATAGAAAATGTCTCCGAAGGTAATTAAAAAAGCCAAGGGTTGTCTGCCAAAATGTTTGTGTAAACATCTCACTATTCTATTTCTGAAAATGTTGCATAATTTAAAACTGTCTGACAATCCTGTCCAGTTTAATATTTGTATGGTTTAATGTATTTGCTTCTAAGTATTTTTTAACAATTCTTGGTAATTTAACATGCTTTGCTCTTTAACACTTAATGATTTTACTATGTCATTTATAATACCTGCAATTCCAACACAAAGATATTTCACCATGTTTCTGTAGTTACAGATCTTCTGTTATGTGTATTCTAAGAGCCCCTAAGGACTCTAACTAAGATGAAATGGTCCTATACCAGGGATGCTATACTGTAAGTGTATGAGGTCTGATCAATGCCTGTTACCATCTCGGTGATCTCTTGGATCCAGCCATTAAACATGGTGGTAGACATGAATAAGCTACCCAAGCAATACTTATGGTAGCATCTAGAGATATTAAATGTCAGTTCCTAAGCCTTAAACATCCTAATATGTCAAAGGAATTAATATAATGAATCACTATTATTTGTCTACTGAAGCAAAAAGTAGTTGAATTAAATTTCCCCAGTGTTTTCAAATCCTCTGTAGCATCTGTATTATGCTCTCTAATATGGATTACTATGATTTTTCTGCTCTCTCCAAAAAGTCATCTGTATTACAGTTTTTCATCATCTCCTTCCCTTTATGCTGTACTATTTAGAGACCCCCTTGTCAGCTCATCATGAAACTTACTGTAAAGCACAGATTTACAGTTACTGTGATTCTCATTTTCAGTGCAGGAGGCTCTGAATATGTAAATCAATCCTATCCCTGACTCAGACATTAAAGAATGTAATACTTGTAGTGATACTATCTTATCAGAAAGCATGAAGACTTTGCTGAATGCCTTTACTTATTTGTCTGTTATGGTTTGCAATTCTATTAATCACCTACTGCTTTTATTCTTCTATTTTACTTCTTTTAGTCCAATTTCCTAACAGCCTTGTCACATGGTCTGACCTGATAAACTGACAATATACTATAAATTTTGGTTTAAGTTAACTTTTCCTAACACAGATATACCTTTTTTTGTTCAGTCGGTCAATGTTGCTTGCATAAATATTTTGGATTGCAAACTATTGCAGAACTACTTTTTTTCAAAAATGAAACAAGTGAATCTGCATGAAGATGAAACAGAAGTTTAAGTAGGCTTTAATTAATATATGTTGATTTACCAGTCTGGCAACTATTTCAGTTTGGGTATAGTAACTAGGAATTTAGAGGAAGCACTGATGTAGCATAGCCTGCAAAATTCAAAGCTGCAAAGTATTTTCTATATTGCAAAAACTCATGTTACTCTATTAGCTTTGTCAGAAGAAAATATCTGCAATTCTGAACCCATTTCAGTGCACCAAATAATAACGCAGGTCATGTCTATAATGTCCCCCGTAGCAGCTAACAGAAGTTTTATCTACCTGTTTTAGGTCCAGCTAGCTATCGCTGTTTAACTATTATTTTCTGGTAAAGTTTGCTTAGTCTGCAAAAAACCCCCATCTTTCATCTACAGAGAAAGAGAATTTTTACTTTAAAAGGGGAAAAACCTAGCATTTAGGTAGGCACAAGCCTCCACCAGGGCATAGCCTTACATAGGATAAAGAATGTTTTCCACCAGTGGCTTACTCTCCAAATCTTATACCAAACCCTTCACTCGAATGTCAGTAAAATAACCCATTGTTACCTTTAATAACATTTGGAGAAGGAGGTCTGTTTCTGGTCAAGGCTATCTTGGGTTGAGTGGTAAACAAGGAGCTTCTTCTTGCACATCACAAAGCTGAATACACATTCAGTGTTCTAATTGGTTTTCTTAAACGCTTATCTCACTTCTAAATTCATTTTCTTTGAAATAATCACATTTCCTACATTGCCAGCATGCAAGTGTTAATGATCATAAGTGCTGTCCTTCCACTATAAATCTTTTCTGAGCATTAGCTATAACAAAAGAATGCGACATCTGATTTTTGTTTTTTCTTTGAATTTAGAAGTTTAGAGACAGAATACTGTGGTGGTTTTAGTGTGCTTCATTTCTAAGCTTTTGTCTTTAGCTAAGTAACTAATAAAGCAAAAGAACAGACTTCTACAGTTCTTTCTGTGCCTACTAAGCTTCTGAAATTCAGGCTCTTTTCCTTTTCTCAGTTAAGCAGTTCAGTGGCTACCTAGGTTGCAACAAAGTCCATACATTTCCTTACCTGCTCTTAGAAGTCTTTCACTGTGTCTGAGGCCTGGGCTATGCATCAAACTCCAGCTCTTTTCAGCCACCACCACTGCCCCCCTTCTAGTGTTTCTCTGCCTGCACTCTAGAAGCTTCTTTCACTGAGCATGCTGTTCTTTACCAGCAAAGAGCAATCTTACCTTCCCTCCAATGAGATCCACATGACCAGCAGCAAGGACAAGGTAACCATGCAGTTTCTTTCTCCATGACCCAACTATTGCTTATTTCACACAATATGAGGTACCCAGGTAGTGATCTGTAAAACAATAAACAGAAAACACTATCATCTATCAGTGCGGTGCATAAGTTTCAGTAAAAAACTTAGTTGTTCCTGAACCTGATGAAACTATTGTTCTGATTAAGCACACCCTAAGCCGTGTTCTTTCCCGGGTCACCACAGTATAACTGCACTGAAAGGCAATAGCAGTTAGGTCCGCACAGAAAATAACATTCTTTGGGTGTCTGTCTTCTGATCCTCCAAGGCTTTGGCTGTGGAGTGGCAACATTATCCTGACAAATCTGTTAGGGAGAACTTTTAGATATTTCTGAAAATTTTGATGACAAAGTTAGTCAAAGTTGCAATGGCTCCTAGAGGCATTAACGATGGAAACAAGGTAGTTGTTTTTGTTTCTTTTTTTTTTTTTTTTTCAAGTGGGACCTTGTGATGAAATCTAGATGAGTTAACATCCACAACATTAACTTTGTTATGTGGTAAATTACTTAATCAGGGCCTGAATCTACAGTGGGCAAAAATGAAGGCTCTGTATGCTGGAATATTCATCACTGCAGCTGTAAAGTACCTTGGAAAACACCCACCCCCCACACACTTACAATGGCAACAAATGTGGGCACAACTTACTTTCTATAAAAACACAGAGTAGAAGGTCTCTAGTTCCTTAACTGGAGAAAAACAGATGAGGTAAAATACATTAGTTTTTTAAATATATTGAAGTTACTATGAATGTCTAAAAGCAGCTTTCATCATTATTTTCCTACTAAATGTTAGAATTAGCAACAAGTTATTACCAATTGCTATATTAAGAACTGTCACAAATCTGGTTACTTTCTTATGTCAGAGATTAGCAATTTGAAGATAGCAGAAAGCAGATCAGTTTAAAATTATCTAATTTCATAAAGTGTAATAGGTCCACAGTTGAAGAAACAACTGAGGGTGAATCTTTCTGAGATTCCAACTCACTGCCAACATTTGTTCAATGTATTCACTTTTTTGTAGTATTCATTAACTGTTTTTGATTTTGTGTAGTGCTTTCATGTTCAAACTGCAGTTTTGTCTGAGAATTGCATAGAAACAGACTGTATGACTACCTCTCTTCTTCAGAATATAAGGAAAAATCTGTTTGCACTTTGCTGAGGGTTCTTGTTACAGCACATACAGATGCAGAATCTGTAAGAATTTCACACAAGAATTTTAGAGACTCTTAGATTTTAAATATCTCATGAAAACAGAACAAGGTTTTCTTCCATTTGTTTGGATTCCATATTGTATAAGGAATATTTCAACTAAAACATTTAGGTTTTTACATAGAGTTATAATCTGATCAGCATTTATACAGTGCAATTCCTATAGCACTATTGTTAGCCCTGGCGACATTTGTGTATAGAATGTAAATTTATGTATCCATAGACAAATGTAAATCGGATCATGTATTAAAAAATGAACTAAAAATAGAAATATAATTATACTAGCACATCCTTGAAGATGATTGCTACTATTCACTTTAAAAACACATGACATGACAACATAATGTGCACTTTATTTGGCTGTTGTGAGAACAGCTGTCGTTTAAGAGACCTAATAAGAACATATATGAGACAATTTATTTTTTTCAGAGTAGTTCAAGTGTTCGTAAGATTATTTTAAAAAAAAAAATGATCTGGTATTTAACTTAAATAAGAAAAGATCATTCTCAACCTTAAGCAGATAGTAAAGTTACATTTCAATGCTACTGTGGCATCAAATCTGAGATGTACTGACATAGTTCTTGTGTCAGAATTTTATCAGTAGCTTCAGTATTTCCACCTTCTGCATTTGTTAAATATTGTAATATCTATAGCTGCATGTTGACAAGGAACTTTCAACGAGTTTGTAATGATGCATTTGTTAACATCAGAATTAACCTGTCATACTGCTTTCTTGAGCATGGTTGGGATCTCTTGATAGGCTTTCCTGAACAAGATGAACCTAAACAGATTTGTTTCCTGTTCAGTTGCCTCTCCACATAATACATTAAACGTCGGTTTAAACTGGAACATTATCTTAGTGTTAAGCTAATTTCTGTGAAATTCTGCTTGGTTATTTGCTTTAAGGCATGGACTTAATGCAGGTCACGTCTGGTTACCTGATGTGACATCTACTTTTGCTGGGACAGAACCGAGAGGTTGTAATTCTGGAACATTTATAGCTGAAACAATTTTTTTTTTTTTTCTATTAAGAAGTAAAGATTATGCTAAACAGACAGTTTTAACCTTTTTCTTGGAAAACTGGATTAAGAAGACAAATAACTATTACTGTTTCATCCACCAAACCCAATGAGCTGGAAATGAAAAACTACTAGCACTGCCGCAGAGGTGTTTTACCAAGTAATGTAGTTTTAATTCAGTGTCTTAATATACTGTCAGGAGACAGAAGCTAAACTGGACACTCTGGGCAGGGTAACTGTTCAAAAATATACCAGAAATGTACAGCCCCCTGTAAAGAAAAATCTCTACACTACAAATTTTTATTTCTGTACTTTGTATAGACATACATGTAAGTGCATATCTACAGTGTATCACAGCCCTGGGTCAAAATTCTCCAACCAGTTCTGAGGAACTCGTGTTAGATTTCCATTTTATAACTGTAGTTGTTGCCACTTTCTCCAAGTGCTTCTTGCCCTTAAACAGACAAGTTTTCTGAAGTTCAGTAAGAATTTGTCTTAATGTACGTCAGCATTTGATCACGTTGCACAGAATACATTTTAGTACCAAGACATTCTTCACAGTTCACATAGATAAGCTATAGAACAAGTGACATTTTCCAACTGTGGAGCTTAGATACAATGTCTAGTTATCTGAATTAAGGAAAATACAAATCCTGGGAAATTCTGACTTCTGCAAAGACTGATTTGTTCCTTAACTCTTCATGTCTGTGTCCTACCAGCTGATCTATATGGGTAAGCAGATTTTCAACTGCAAAGGTAGATTTTCAGAAACTGGGATTTGGAAGTAGATTTTAGATGCTTTGTAACTACTAAACATGTATATCTAATAACTTCTCATAACTCCAAATACCACTGAGAACTCCATACGTCCCTGCAGTCAGTAAACAGCTGGATAACCCATCCATGCAGAGTACTTCTCAAGCGGCTGGCCTGCATTTGATTACAACCTGCCAGTGTTCACGGGCTTCTCATTATTCCTCCCACTGCTTGAGAAGCAAATGTCTGTGCTGAATCACAGAGTGGCAAGGCTGCATGTGAGAGAATTTCTGCTTTAGTAGAAGTAGAGAAAACTTGAACCCTAACATTCAGCTTTTCATTAATGGAATTAATTAAAAGAGCTTTTCAGGTAACTAAATCCAGCACTTTTGAGCTCCACTCTCTGACAGCCTTTTTTACCTTAGCTTTCTTTTAACATAGCGGACAGGGCTTTGTTTTCTACATGAAAGCCAGTACACCTAAAACATTCCATCTTTCTTGTTTCTTGGATTGACACCTGCACAACTCAGACCACTGTTCCTAATTTGCACAGGCCAGACTTTAAAGCATCACAGTGTTAAAAAGAAAGGGAAGAAACATTTATTTGTTAATTTGAGAACTGGAACTGGTGTGAGCTGTACAAGCTTTGGGACATGATGTATCTTGAGATGAGGTGGGAGGGAGCAAGAATAACAAAACAAAACAACAAAACAAAACAAAAATTTGGGAAGTTAAGTTAGCCTTAGGAAGGCAAGGCTGCAGAAAATTTAAGCTGGTCTAGCCTTTATACCTTCTTTTCATCAAATACAGATTTTTTTAGATCATGAAGTATTCAGTCTAAAACTGGACGTGGACTGCAAAAATATTAATTCGCAGATCTCTTGTGCCAACAATTAATTATATTCCAGAAAAATCCTACTTTGAGCACAAATGGATTAATATGTATAATGGTATGCTCCTGTTCTAAAAACTTTAATATGGAGAGTGCTATGCTAAGCCATAGTCTACTTAAAAATAGACAATATAATGAAAGAGCTTCCATTGTAGATGCACATTTCCAAAAATCTGTTTAATGCATTTGTTGCATGGTTTCACAGTAAACAGCTGGTGATCTTATATCCCATAAACACACTTGCCCCATTTTAAAAAGTGGTGTACAGATGAGCTACTGTATGCGCTATGTAAATAAATACCATAGCACACTTTTCCAGTGAAAGGTAACACTGGTATTATGCTTTTAAACAACCTTTGTATTTATCCCTACAGCCTTATACTGTTAACTTACATGGAATAGAAATAAATACTTATCTTCAAACCAACTGATTAAGAGAATGAAAAGACATGTTTTTGGAAGACAGAATTGTTTATTTCCCATCTTCTAATGAAGATGATTTGGAATATTGCATTTTATTTTTAAAATATGTGGCTGAAAACACACAGTAAGAAATTGCCCTACAATTTTTCTAGAATAAATGGATAAGAACAGAGAGGATGCAATAGTGGTACTGCTACAGTGCACGTATTTATACAAGGTTATGCAGAGTTTTAAAGAATAATAGTGTATAAAGAATTTCCTGATGGGTTTGATATATAAATATGCCTAAGTCTTGGAACAGTAAATAAGAAAATACAATCAAAAATTAGAAAGTAGCAACATACCCACGGATAACATAAGAAGTCCAGGAACTGATTCTAATATTGATCAGTTATTTCTGAATAAATTGTTGTTCCATCAATACTTATAAAAGAAAGTGAGAATTGATCAAATGCTGTACAATATAGGAATGTCTTGGGAAATATATATATAGAGAGATCCATTTTTAATTTTAGAGATACTGTAATCTTTTTATGTCAGTATACAATATGTTGATGGCAGGTTGCAAGAAAAAATGCTATTAGGATTGTTCACACGATTTTCCTCAGTTAAATGAATTGATTTTCCTACTTATTTGACTTGTGACTTTAGAGTTCTCTATTGTTTGTTCAAGAATGCAATCTCCAAATTTCACAGAAAATTTGGCACTTTGAATGACAGTGAAAATAATGAAAAGCAACAAAACGTTTCCCAGCCTAGTTTTGACAGATAACATAATTACTTTGCCTTATAGTACTTTTACTCACCTGAAGACATTCCTAAGCCTTGTTTCAATGTTCTTTTAAATGCACCTTCAAATATAGGAGCAGTAAGATTCCAGTCCAAGTAATCTCCAGGTTTACCAATGTATTGGTTGATTACAACCCTCATGTCTGAGAATTACAGGGACAGGCATAAAAGCAGTATTTGTGATTTATTATCATTGATCCTTTGGCACCATTTCCAAATTCTCCTCTTCAAGAATGACCAAAATGTATTTCACAGCTATGACTTAAGGCTATAAATGCATCAATTAAAAGGGGGGGTGGGGGTGGGGGGGGAAGGGTAGAAGTGTACGAAGAATCAAGACAAATAAGGAAGACGCAAAACATTTTCAAGTCTGAAGCTTGTAGACACCTGAGCTTACAAGGGAAACTGAACTTGATCAAGAATGCAACACAATACAATCAGGAGTTTTCGACTTACAAAGATGATTTATATTGGTATTGTTAGTTAATGATGAACAACAGAAAATGGAAAGAGATAATATAGTTAAGACCAAATCTTTTTTGTGAATTAACATCACTTTGGGGAAGGAAGGTAACTGAATTTTCTGAGGTAGTGCTGGAAGTCTTTTACTGACAAAGAAATAATTTTTATATGGATCTTCCTAATGTTAATGTAAGACTCTGTATTTCCACACATAAACTTCAGGATAAATGTTCTGATTTATATTATCATGTGGTTTTGTGTATATCAGCTATTACATTTCTTCAGTGAGTGCTCACTGGAAGAACTTTGAAGATTACACATATATATTTGGGTAGTGAGAGCCGAGCCATGCAGAACAGTTCAGAAAAAGAAAACTTCAGGTCAAATTGTCACACAAGGTATCAGTTGTGCTGAAGAATATACAGAAATAGTTTTCTAAGTAAGGATGTGTATCACAAAAGAAAAATACTGAGAAACAAATAACAAATTCTGTCTGTTACTAAAGAGAATTGGTGCTGGGGCATGTCCGGAGAAGAGTAACGAAGTTGTTGAAGGGTCTGGAGAAGAGGTCTTACAAGGAGTGGCTGAGGGCACTGGGCTGCTTTAACCTGGAGGAAAGGAGGCTCAAGGGAGACCTTATCTCTCTCTACAGCTACCTGAAAGGAGGCTGTAGCGAGGTGCGTGTCAGTCTCCCATGTAACAAGTGATAGGACAAGAGGAAATAGCCACAAGTGGTGCCAGGGGAGGTTTAGGCTGGATATTAGGAAAAATTACTTCACCAAAAAGGTTATCAAACATTGGAACAGGCTGCCCAGGGAAGTGATTGAGCCACCGATGCCTGAAGGTATTTAAAAGATGTGTAGAAGCGGTGCTTAGGGACATGGTTTAGCGGTGCACTTGTCAGTCCTGGGTTGACAGTTGGACTTGATGATCTCAAAGGTGTTTTCCAGCCTAAATGATTTTATGATTCTATAAAGATCACTAGGATTTGGACACACCAAATTCTTGAAATTTGCTGGCCAAAGATGCAAGCTCTGTGAAACCTATGTACCTAGCAGTATCTGTAGCTAAACCTGAAAGTCTCTTTGAATTAACTGAATTCCTTTTATGGTTTTTTTTTTTGTTTGTTTTGTTTTGTTTTGTTTTTTTTAAGGTGAACTGAATTTGGAAGCATATAAAGGGCTAAAAAAGGAAGGATTATTCCAGAAAAAAGTTTGTCTTAGGGCCCAAGAGATAGAGGATTAAGTATTGTTCAAAGTTAAGCAAGGGGAAAAAAAACCCCAAAAAACCCCAGTACAGACGTATGGATGTTATGCAGTGAGGATGGGAGAGGTATTACAGTCTGTGTCTGGTCTGATATACAGATAGTCTCTACCAGTTTACAGCAGGAACTACATGGTAGCAGTATGGCTAAAATGCATGAAGGTTCAGAAATGGAACTATATCGGGCATGGAAGCAAATTTTAAAGGTCATGACACTGAAATCAGAATAACCAAAGAATTTCAGTTCTCACATGAGAGAACTGATTCATCATGACAAAGTCCAGTTGCACACTTAAATACATTTACACAACACATAAATCTACTTGGTATGGTAAAGTTGAGAATAGTAACCTAACCAATAAGATGTTGTTAAATATTTTTCTACTAGTCTGATCTGAGTGGAATTAAAAGCTTTCTATAAAAAGAAGAGGAAAAAAGGCATATATGTAAGGAGAGAACAGGATACGAAAGACACTGTCCCCATCTTAAGTCCTGTTGGAAAATCTAGTTAGATCAGTATAGCAGCCCACCAGAATCATTTTTCTTTTGTGACAGACTTTGATATGAGTAAATTTTTAACAAATTTCATTTCTCTAGAAAAATCTGAATACATATTACCATAATAACCTGATTGTAAAATTTTCCCTAGCTATCCAAAAGTCTTAGGAAAACCAGTTGCATTTATTACTGAGCAATAAGCACATTTTGAATCTTCACAAAATTCTTAGCAATCATTGCTCCAAAAGAAGCAGTTTGAAATTGGAGGTTAAAATAACTACTACTTTGAAGGAAAGGATTTTTTTACCTCTGAAGAATAATAAACTAAAGCACCTCCTGTGAGACAAGGTGCTGGTCTTTTTTATGAAAGTTTGAAAATTACTAAACCTGAAACCAATAACAATACATGTTATACATAAAGCCAATTACATATAAATGTTCTGATTGAATTATGTTAAGCACGACTGAATCCTCATTAGTGTCCGCAGTCATTGCTACCAGGGCCCTGAACAAGGTGCAGAGATTCTGCAATGCCTTCTCTCCCAAGTGGATTTTATCTGCCCATCTTCAAGGCCAGCTCTGATATAGTGCTGCTGCATAATCTTTGATCAGACTTCCGTGAAAAAGCAAAACCATGAGAAGAAGCTGCAAGAAGTCTTGCTGGGGGCCCACAATCTCAGGCCTTCTTCTTCCTCGTCTGAGCTACAATGTCAGTACGTCTGTGCTTGGCCTCGCATGCTGCTGATCCTGACACTAACCTGCTGACTTGAATTCAAACCTACTTCAACACAACAGGCACATCTAGCAGTCCCTGGACTGGTGGCCAACCTTGTCATGCTAATCTTTTTTGGACACTAGGCCCCTTTGTGTCTCTGTTCACTGCCCCTGCCTGCTTTTGCTGCAGCCCTCAGCTCCTGGCTCCCCTTCCCTTGCAGAGCAGCTTGCTCTTTTGCTGCCTCCCTGACACTGAAGTGGTATCTCAGTGAAAAGCTATTTTGGTAGACCTACATTCTGCCCAAAATGGGTCACTACTTCACAGACAGTAGTACTACACGTTACACTGGCTTGCAATTTCCAAAAAGTAAGACCTGGAGGAAATTAATCTCTCTTCACTGTTTGGGTGTTTATTGTTCTTGGGTATTTTAAGGCTTTGGTGCCATGCAAGTGTTACATTTACAGCTGTGAGGTCAATTTGTTTAGGATCAAGTAGGAGGAAAATGCAAAGCAAGTGCCTACCCTAAATGCAGCTTATTGGGAAAATTGTCTCAGACAAACCCACTGGATGTTGTATAAATACTGAAACTGCTAAGCACAGCCAGCAAATACTCAGTTGTTCTGGAGAGCATGGGAGTTCTTTGATGTCCTTGTTCTTAGAGAAGAACATTTGGCCAACAAAGAAACAACACAGCTGATCACTACGTCAATACTGACAGTACGTGTATGTGTTTGTGTGTCCATGTTTATGTTGAAAGAGGATGAGTGGTACAAGGGTGAGAATGAGGAGGACCTCGCTATGTAGAGTCCAAGCAGTAAAGCATCTATTATGAGTTGCCTCTTACAGAACTGCAGAAGAGACGTGATAAACTGGGCAGGGGCAGTATCAGCAGAAGACAAAACCACTAGCTGTGCATAAAGGTATTACCAAGCTGAAGTCAAACTGCAGACTTTCCTTACATGGCTAATTTTGATTAATGATTCTGTCATATTTGGAACAGTCCCTATGACCTTCTATAGATTACTATACCCAAATTTCTTTGGGAAACCAAACAATCCTTCCCCCAAACCAGAATCTTATGCTTTGAAAGCCAGTAGTGATCTTATTTACACAACATATGCCTCATTTTATCTGCAGGTTCCAAACTCAAATTAATTACTCTAATGGCACCCCTCTTCAATAACCTTCTTGTATTTTAAACACCTAGTAGTTATACAGTGTGTAAGCCACATGCTGCAGAACTATAAAGTCTTTGATCTGGAAACAGTCTCTTACAAAACAGGAACAAAGGAGGCTACCTCCGTAAGGGGAAAAAATTAAGGTCATTCTGTTACTTTATATTTTCATAATTTCTAATGTCTCAGTCACTCTTCTAAAAAGACTATATATCTAAGTGGCCCTCTCTTTTTAATGGATGTGTCATAGCTTCTGCAAACTGTATCATCAACTTGTAAAAAATTTTCTGTTCTTGTAAATCCATATTCTAATACATAGGAATAGAAATGCAAATGATTGTATTCATTTAAGAATTGCATTTAAGTATAAACCTGAGTTTATCTCTTAATCCAAACTTGTCAAAGTTGGATGTGAAACCACGCTGCTGAGTGGTTTGAGGCAAATGCAGGATGAAAGCTTGGATTTGTGCCACTTTTTGGTGTGAGATCAAATACATACCCAGAGGGAATGTGAGCCATTACCTAATGCCCATGTCATATGTTTGATATCTGGGGACAGACACCTCCCAAAAATGTCTGAGAGATGTTTCTTATAAATGCAACCAACATATCTCACTTGTACTTGAGGTATACAACTTTGTGACTCAAGTTTAGGATATCCTTACAAACTATGGATAACACTCCAGACATTTTCCCTCCAGGTGCAGTGACATAGAACTAGACTGCTGTTGGCTGAAGCTGACTCTGCTAAAATGCCATGCAGATCTATGTGGAATACAAAATGCAGATGGCTATCTGTTGTAAAGCTTACTTACATATCTGGCAGAAATTCAGTTTGGACCCTTCTTCAGCTATTTTTCACCTTCACCTCATGACCTTAAATGCAGTAATAAACACACATTAACTCAATGGGCAAGAAACGGGCATAGGGACTCTAGCAACCTCTGCTAGGTCATGTTTGTAGTTCATTACTCTAAGACTTTTGTAATTACTATTAAACAATGTCCAGATCTAGTGAGTTTTCACATAGCTAACACAATGAAATATTATAAGAAAATATTATCTCATTCAGCTGAAATAGAAATCTTTATGTAAGTTAACTTATTGATATCCGAAATACATATCAAGATTCTACTTGGTATTTTTCAGTGAATAAAACCTGACTTACCACTACATTAACAGGCTACTTTATAAACTGGCACCACATTCCAATAATGACAGAAATTAATTTGGAAAGCAGTTTGTTAGTTAGTAAAACATTATCACTAGCTGCACAGATAGTACGTTTCTTTGCAGAAAGAATAATGGGAGAAGGAGAAAACTCGCTACAGATCCTTGGAGTGGAAAATGTTCACGTGGTAATGTAAATGCTGTTCTGAGATACCTTTGCATTATACATCATCAAGAGGGAATTTAATTTAGATGTTTAATATAAGTGTCAAGCTCTGAGAAGCTCTTTGGATCACAACAGCAGCAATTAACAAATATAATGTTGGCATTCAGATTCATCCCACAGAGCATAAGTTCAGAAAAAACACAAATCTCCCAGCCATTTTACATTTCATTTTTAGTGACCTAATTTTTTACAAATGCTTTAATTTGTAGCTCGGTTTTTCTTTTTCATCTAAGAAAGCCTCTGTACCAAGTTTGGAAAGTGTAGATCTGAAAAATCTGTAAATCACAACATTTTAATTTGTATGACACTGCAGTTCTAACAGGTGTCTCTTCTTTTAGGTCACTTTAAGATCTACAATTGTATATTGAGCTTAACTAGTGCTTCTATCTACATTAACTGGGGGACTTTTTATTGTCTAAACATGACAATGAAACTATAAAGTTTAGCTGACATATCCAGCATACTGAATACACAACAACTTTAGAAGGAACCAGTATAGCTCTGGTTTAGGTGCTTGGGATACATTAAGTGTGCCAAGTAGCCAGTTTTCTCTCACAGTTATTGATTCTATATTGTTTGATACCTCAGTCTTAACTAATTAACTCTAGTTATTTTGTCATTTCAACTAAGCTGCTATAGACAAATAGAGGTAAAAAAATATAATCTTTTTCTGAAGTTCATTATAGGAAAGGCTTTTTATTAGTAAGGCAAATGCAACAAAAAAACATTAAGAAAAATCCAAGCTACCATTTTATTTAAAAGGATTTGTCAAGGAGCAGTTCTGAGCATTTTTTGTTTACTCTTTAAATTTTAATCAACAAACACTTAAGCTTCAAAGGTTTCTTTCAGCTTCTTCCCCTTTACACTATAATAAAGGAAAAGAGAAAATAATAAATTGTTATAGTAATTTTCCAGTCATACTGCCAGGGGGAGGGTGCGTGGGGTGGGTGGGGGGAAATCATCACTCCTGAATGTTTTGAATTCCTTTTCCTCATATTTTTATGTATTAAAAAACCCCTTGTACAATGGGAAAGAGAAACTGGTAAAAGCAGTGAGTCTATTGTTTTAAAAGTTTATTTTTTCCTTGGGTTTTGGTTTAGTTCCTTATAGCACTCATAGGAATGTTGTGTCTTTTAAGGAAGACTATTGTGATTCAGGCTCTGACTAAAACAGTATTGATATGGCAAAGTCATATCCTGACCTGTCCACAGACGATGCCCTGGACCTCTCTTGAGCACTGACTGCCTATTGTGCTGATGTGTGCCAGACTGTGAGGATGGCTAGCCAAAATTAATTTTAAAAAATCTACCACAGGCACAAGACAAAATTTCAGACTGTCATGATCAAGCAGACAAGAGCAAATCCTTGTTAAGGAAAAACTGAGCAGATATAATTGACTATCTCAACCTTATTGTGCTTAATATGTGAAGAAATTAAGGACTCATTTAAATTTTAGTAAGATCAATCAAGTCAACAGAATACAGAATGAACATCTGCAAGGAAGTTCTATGCAGCAAGTAGCAATGTCCCACTGGAATGGCATGGAAAAAACTGGATTCAATTCCTCATTTTTGTACAGCTGGGCAATAACCCACAATAAACACAATTTTTAGAAAGGAGATACTGTATCCCATTGTCACTGCTATCAAACATGAAAAATATTTACAAATAAAAAATCAGGCTTCAAACAGAAAATTGATACTTTGAAAAAAAATTTTTGGAAAAAAAAAAAAAAAGGCTTTGCATTCCATGGAAAAAGAAACAACGGCAACATTTCAAAAGCTGCTGCTAAATTAAAATACTCTCTGAACTTCTCTGCTGGTAAAGGTGTCATGGTTATTTTGACTCAAACAAGATCATGATAAGATATTTCAGAAAAGAAAATACATTAGTGGTGCTAACATAAATGTGTTTATTTCTGAGGTTTTGAAGCTTTGTGTTGGAAGAAAAACCTTGTTCTGCATCCTGGCATTACATTTTCTTTGACCACTTTTTACATCCCTAAGTGACATGGCAGGTCAAGAAAGGAAAGGAAAAGTTACCTGAATTAAAAGAGTACAGCCAATTATGTCTCTTCTTAGAGTACAAATAATGAAATTGCTGGAAATTGCAAATGCTTTATTAGCAGGCTCAGGTCCCTTGTTAATTACCAGAATCATGCACCGAAAATACGTGTGTTTATTTCTCCCACAAGTCTGAGAAAAGAAGTGAGGAAATAATAATATCTCCTGGAGTTGTCAATGGGACTTGTGCCCAGCAGTGGAAGAATAGCTCCCTGCAAGGTTTCATCTTTTTTATAAACACATGACTCCTGCTCTTTTTGTCAGAACTGATGTTTACTCTGTCAGACTTCTTTTAACATTTCAGTGATAAATTAAAGGCCCTAATTATTGCTTTCCATTCTGTTCCTAAGATCAGGACTTTATGTACACCACTTCAAAAGACAATACTGAACTCTGTTGGGTATTCATATGTGTTTGTTGCACCCTTCTACTGTGGCAATAATTGTACCTGCTGTTTCTTTGTGACTATGACCTTTCAGCTATCCAAAATTAGTCTAGATAAGGCTGTGCCTGTGGCACAAACAGTACTTTGGCTAACCCCTTCAAAAAGGGCAATAGCAAGGTAAAACACAGCCATGACAAACTTGAAAGAAGCCACAAACAGAGCTAATATATATCTTGGGGGGGGGGGGGGGGGGGGAAGGTAGAAGAAACAGTTTTGCTGATAATGATTTAGGAACTGAAATGTTATGGGAAATTCTTTAACAATAGAAAAAGAACTAATTGCAAAATTATGGCCATTTTATGTATTTTTGGCTTTAATCACAGTATCTCATATAGCTGGTGATGAATTATCTTAATAAATAACAATTATGTTAAACATCATCTGCCTCAATATTTTCTTTGCTTTTAATGTCAGGGCTCTTAATGTTCCACTTCTCTTCATTAGAAGGGGGTCTGTGCCTACCACCAGGAGTTGTCATATTTAAATTGTTTTCCTCACAGGAGTTTTAGGAGAGTCTGTACATCTAGTGCTTTACCCTAACAGTTCAGATTTTGTTTAACTTATGTATATTGTCTATTTTTCTTTGAAAGATTTGTTATCACAACAGAGGAAAATCATCAGAATGGAGAATAAAATCTTTTGTTTCCCCAAAACAATGCTCTCCAAGTGCTACATTTCACAGTTATTTGAAATACCAGAGGGCAAATTAATGTAGCAAGACTTCTAGATGAAATACTGTGAAGGTGCTCTTGATACCTGGTTGGGCTGCCAGAGGCCATGGAAAAAAACTACAAGTCAGTAATGCCTGAATGTGTGTCTCTGAATGTCACAGCACCTCAGGTACATACCCACGGCTTTGCTTTTCCTTAAACTAGAATTTATGAAGTTTAACGCTTCTAAATTTAGTTCATTGGTTCTAGTTTAAACTGGTGTGTGGGAATTGTCCCATGCTGACAAACTACAATTGTGGAAGTTACTTATCAAGGAGGTACTATTCTTATGAGATGGTAGGCTGCAAAAACAAGAGAAAATTTATATTGATTAATACTTCAGGCACATGAAAAGCAATTGACAGGGATGGAAAGAATCTGCAGTAGATGAAATATTTAAAAAACTAAAGGATTTTTTGTTTTGATACTAAGCTTATACTGTAAAAAGAATAGCAAACTTCAATATTAATGCAACAGACAACTCCCAAACCACTTCATACAAGGATAAAAATGCTCATTGAAGAAACATGTATTCTGTGTACCCGTTTACTTTAAACACTGCAATGAAATACCCTTCCTCTCAGCATTCTGTTCTCTAAGCTAAACAACCACAGCTCCCTCCTCCTCCCCTCAAATATCGCATGCTTCAGCCCCCTAAGAATTTTAGTGGCCTTCCACTGGACTCACTCTTACTCACATGGGCCCAAAACTAGATACAGAATTAAGATGGTTCTGCAAAGGTGCTGAGATAGGAAAATACTCTTCTCTAGAACTCCTGTCTATGAACTTGACAGTAAGTGGGTAGACTTCACTGCTGCAACAAAATGCTGCTGACTTACATTCGCATTGCTGTCCATCTGGCTCCCCCGTTCTGCTCTGTGGGTGGCTACCCACCTAGGTAGCCATCAGGCACTAGCTGTACAGTTCCATTGGCTTGTTCTCTCCCAGCAGCAAGCCTTTGCATTTCTCTCTAGATTATCTTTCCAGAGACTTCTATGAGACTGCCAAGCCCGTATTTCGCCACATCCTCATTCTTTCCCGGCATAATGTTTGCAATATTCCAGTCATTAGACAGCTTCCCCAAATGGCAAAGTCTTTCAAAAATGATAGACTCCTGCAAGCTAAGGAAAAAAAATATAATTTTCCTTTAGAATGACAAAGAGTTTTACTATTACTAATGCCAATCTGGAAGAATCCCTTTCCACTGCCTGTTTTGCTCAACACATGATATTACAGTGAACAGTCCACATTAGTACCTTCATGCAACTTTTTGATAAATTCTATCCACATCATGCAACATACATTAATTTACAGCGTCTCAAGGAGGCAAAACTAGCCCTGGAATTTAGGTTCTAGTTCTTAATCATTCCATCATCTAATGGTGAACATGCAACTAGGTTCAACTGTTGTACAGATTAATAGATATGTGTCAAGATGATGACAGTTTGTTGTGCATGGCAATTTTGTGCCTGAAGTAACTGTGATCAAAATCTGAAGTCTTTTGTTCTGGAGAGGAATACAAAAGCAGAACTCCCAGCTAGTAGGGTAAGTACTTTTCAGTAATTTTTTTAATGATGACAGTACTGTTGTAACTAATTTTCAGGACTTTTTGCTAGGATTGAATCTTTCTGCATGTGCTTCTGGATTATCGTTTTTCTTCTTCTTACAGCAAGATCCTCTAAAGTAGGATTTTCAGTTGTAAAGATGAGAATTTCCAAGACTGTGAATAAAGAAATAGATCAAAACCAAAAGTTGGGGAGGGAGGAAGGTGAAGGTTAAATGTTTTTTACAAATTGTCTTCAGCTTTTGTTTTGAATACTTTCAAGTCTTTCAGTTCTCCTGTCATTTCCTCCTCTTAATCCCAGACTCTTTCCCTTTGTATATGTTTAGACTTCGAAATTCTGTGAAAAGGAAAGAAGATAAGAATCTTTCCAGCAAAAATGCCCATTTCCTTTAAGAAAAAAGTCTTTAGCACGAATGCTGAAATACTAGTTACATAGAGGGATGAAATCTGCCAGTTCTGCTTCAGAAAACCTGGTGTAATAGTAGTCTGAAATGGTAAGGGTTGAAGGAGACAGAGCATAATAAGCCATTTACCTTCCTTTTATGAAGTCTTTTGTATGAATGACTGCAAAACTGAAAAATATGATGGTTTAATTATACTTTTATACAGCTGAAATACAAGACAATACTTTCACCATGGAAAAACAGAGTTGAAGTGTGTGAATGTGCCGATATACTCACAGGTACACACATATGTGTATGTAATTATTGATTACAAGAATCCTCAGGTGACTACTTGAGACCATTAAAAATGCTAGGTTTGTTTTTTCAGTCTTAAGTCATTAAAATATGCATGAATGCTATTACTAGGAATGCAGCATGTATGTGTGTCCAAAATGATGCTCGTACATTGTATCAACAAACAGAAAGACAGGATGTGGGCTGTATTTTTAGAATAATGAACATGATAAAAGGTTAGGTATTTTGTTATAATTCTTCTGAAATATGCAATTTGTTACAAGATACATTGTCTGTGAAGAGAGTCCCTACTGCAACTCTATTGTGGTTTTTTTACTATCAAAAACATAAAAGCACATCAGAACACATCATGTGCAAACGATGGCATTAAACAGATTAGAAAACTAAATGTCATACTGTAACATGACCAGGTTTTTTTTGCAGTTAATTTACAAGAAAGGCAGAAGAGCTCTGCAGGAAGCACTTTCTCCAAATATGCACCCTGCAGCTAAAAAACCTCATATACCTTATTGTTCTTACAGAAGGTGGAAAATAAAATAAATAAATAAATAAAAGAAGGAAAAAACCCTTGACTAAAGTGATAACTTTAAAACTTATGTGGATTTTTAAGATGACTAAATGAATTCCCTGTGATATTGTGTATAGCAAGCAAATTAAAAAAAAATCACAGCAGTCTTAGCTATAAAATACTTTTGTAATCTAGCATTTGACTGATTGCACTGCAGTTTTACTGAAATATTTGTAATTTTATGAATGTTTCAATTACCAGTAAACTTTTTTATTGAATTCCTATTTAATTATATTTTCTTCTATGTCCCTCTGTGATACTGCATTTCTGTAAGTACCCTTGAGAAAGTAAACTGCTGTGCAGTCCACTGCAGCCACAAAGATTTTTGTTTTATAAACTAAAAAAAGCGCTGGAATTTCAAGTATGGTTTTCTGCTGGATCTGGAGGAGTTAAACAGGTCTCTATTCTCTTGAAGAGACTTAAGTAAAAGACCATCACTCTTCTTAATTAAGGCTTTTCATATAAGCATTGCCTGAAATCACCTTAGCTGCCTTTTCAAACTCTCACCTGATTCTAATTAAGCTCCTTGGAGCATTAACCTGGCTTTTTCCTCTTGATTCATCTCCTTATGAAAAAAAGGTAAATGACTCACTTTTATACGCTACTTTATATAGTGGCCTTCTACTGGAGTTGGTGAAATCCTTCAACAGTGACTTGAAAAGAAGCAATATTATTCTCCTGGAAATTCAGTAAGTGATCAACATGTTTAAGCAATTCCCTACCGAAAAAGAATATGCCCCTACAGAAATTTATTGCTTAGTAGCAATGCTCACTCCATCTTACATTTGGACAATTAAGCATGTCAACAATTGATACCACTCTTTCACTAAGATAATGGCCCTGTTGAACAGTTATCAAAAAGTGTACTGTAGTTCTAATTTAGATACTTAAGACTTCCTTCAGAAAACCAAGTTCCCAATACAAAATCAGGTGTTTAGACCATACAGTAATCTGACTTGGAATATATGCTGCCCTGGTAGGCTAATAAACAGCATACATCTGCATTTTGAGGAATAGTGTGGAAAAGCCTTCTGAAACCTCAAAGGAATGGGAGCATCAGACTGCATTGTATCATATAAATGAGATATGCTCATTTTTTCCTACTTCTGTGCATGACTATGCAAACACTGGGAACAAGTTAAATCCTATATATTTTCATATATTAGTGTGTTTTTTTAGTTTGTTCCATCAAAATTTTATTCCCTTTAAAGATTTTTTAAACAATAACCATTTAGTCAGCTAAATGATAAAACATAATTACTTCCAGACATTGCAAAAGAAGAAACTGTAGTCAATCTGAAGAAAAAAAAATAAAGAAAACTTTTAGACCTTGTCAAAATACAGTAATTTTCAGAGCTGAGTGAACACTAGTCTTTAGTTTGATAGCTGGACAAAAGGAATAGAAAGTAATTTACTTGGGCCAAGCTGAAATGAATCTTGCTTTTTCCATCAGTAAATTTATTGCAGGTCTAATGAGCATGGTATTGGACTCAAAAGGGTATGCTTTTTTTTTTTTTTTTTCATACAAGAAAACCACTTTTAGATAAAAAGGATGCTTTAGTACTTTCTTTCCCCATCACTGTATAGAATATTTACTCTAATGCAGCGCATGAATATACACCACCCATCTGAAAGCTCTGTTTTGAATCAGGGAAAGAGCAGATTCGAAGCAAATAGCTTTCACCTTCTTCCCAGTTCTAAGGAAGTTGTCCTAACTACCAGGTGATGAAGCTGTTTTCTCACTTTGACAAGTTAAATCAGCCAAACAGACTAGGAATGATCTGCCCAAAGGTATGTGATGGCATAATTAGCAGATGGTAAGGTCATTCTGCACAGAAAAAAAGGTCAGTTCAAGACACAGGTTGAATTTCTTATATACTTTTACAAGTTGGCAGATAAATGGAAAACTACCGAGTCACTTGGTGTGACACTTAGTTTTACAAAAAACTTAAGTAGTCTCAAATGCCCTAACATTCTGTTTATTGGGGATTCAGTGGTCTGTCCCCCAATCCTAGACTGGTTTGTTAGCAAATGGAGAAGCTGTTTAGTTTTTCTACTGAAAAAAAAATGTAACAGATAAATCACCATTCTCAGACTAATCTATTAATCCCAAGGGTAGCTGCACTATAGCTGGCAGAATTCTTATAAATTTATTGATGAACATATTGGTTATAAACATCTTGGTTTATACCAGGTATTTAACAACCTGCCAGGAGCTCCTGATTGCAATGAAATCAGCAATTTATTATTTTTTATTATTATTTCCTATCTTCAATTAATCTTTGTCTTACTACTTTAGAAAGTATTCTGAAGCAGAGATATTTGCCAGAGAATGCATGGAGAATACTTGCTTTTAAAGCAGGTGACTTTACTATTTCTCAGAAAAAAAGAAGTCTCTCTGAGACCTAAGAGTAGTGCAGGGCTGCTAGTGGTGGACATTTGTTCAACACAGAGTATGAGGAACAAATCTCAAATACTGTTTCTCAAATGTACACTAGCATTATTGGAGACTAAATCTCTGTGTTTCTTCTGTGGCATGGTATGCTCCAGCCACCATTTCTCTTTCTTTGTTTCCCCACACCTCCTTTGTACTTACTTCTTTATCAATGAACATATTCTTTCAGTGTAAAGTGCTGAATAAGTTTAGAACAGATTAGGGCATAAATTGAAATTATTTCTACTTTTTCTTATTATTAAATATTCCCTCTTAAGGAGAAAGTATGATAAACATTCTTGTATTAAAAAGCTAGGTAAAAGCTGCTACTGCAATTTAAAACTTTCTAATTCTGAGAGAGCAACATAAAAAATGATGATAGTAGTTCTCACAAAAAAGTTTCCTGTTTTTTCTTAAGTATTATGAATTCTACTGAACAGTGTTATATCACCTAATATCTGCTATACTTGAATGTGAATGATCACAAGTTGACAAACATATGTATACATAGTTAGACTCATCACTATGCAGCCCTGAATATAAATTAACAATATAAATAGCCATAGATCAGTTTTTTTCTGTATGAAACCTTCCTGAAATTAAGATCAGATGTGATCAGATATGGTATCAGTCAAAACAAAATTCAACACTTGGGTTTTTTTTTTTTTTCACTTTCCCTCAAAAATAAAGTTTTAAATAGATTGACAGAACTATACATCTTTAGTTTTACCAAAGCCAAAACCCTTTTCTAATTTGTTTTGGGGAGAAAATAGACTGACCCATTCAAACACAGGGTATAAACAAGCTAGTAACATAGTGTCTTGTATGTAAGCAGAATTTTGGTAACAAAGTAATAGGAAACAGTACTGAAGCACAGAAATTTAATTCAGGATCATAAATATATCAAAAGCCCAGAGGTTGTAAAATATTTGGTGCCTGTACATAGGGGAATTTTTAGAAACATGTAGACATGTAGCTGCTGAGTATCCTTTCTTCTTCAAAAATAGGACTTCTACATGTCATCTTGGTGACACTGGATTCTGAGCTTTTTGGACAAAAATAGTCTGGATGTTTTATTAAACTTCAGCAAAATAGTAAAGTGGGATAACCAGACCACAAATAAAAGTGTCATATAATTGTAACTGTAATCTTTATCTTATTTTCCTCACCAGGGTGAGATAAATTAGCAAATTAAGAGTTGTTGGAAGTACTGACATTTGGCAAGCACTGGCTTGACTGAATACTGTGACTGTGAATGCAAATCATACGCCAGTGCTACTCCAGTGCTAGAAGAAGCAGAATAAAGCACTGCACTTTTGTATGATAACAGTAGTAGGTATGTTTATGACTGGTAGAAACATCGAAGGCATAGCCAAGCTAGCTGCAATCCATTTGTTTGTATACGCTTAAGAGTAAAAGGCTGGGGCTTAGAGTGTGATATCTTTTAGGGTATTTGGGTATACAACATTCTTGTACTTTGAACATCTTCACTAGTTCCATATGCATAACTGTAACTATTTCTATTAAATTTTATTGTGGATATGAATGCTAAGACTGAATATTCTTAAGCTACCCACCATGTACATGCCATGAATAGTTTAGAATTCTCACTCTATGTTCTTGTGTAAGTAGCTCTCAGTTACGTACATACAAGTTTAGATATCCAAGCTAGCTGTACAGTAATTACCACCCTCAGCTGTAGTTGCTATGACATTCTACTGCAGTCATTCTTCCCCCCGATTTAGAAAATTTCTGTAATTTGTTTGAAAATCTCAGCCTGAAAGAGCCATCAATACTTGGCCCCTTGCTTGTCTAAGGATGAAAATCATAGCAATAACAAAGTAACTTCTAAAAGTAGCTCTGGTTCTTATCAATGCCTTACTGTACCTCAAATATTCTAATGAAAAGTGTTTAACTATTCTAACATATTTATGGGGATGTCCCAATTACTAAGAGGTATTTTCTCACTTTACAGTTTCAGAAAGGGCAACAGCAAAGATTCGGAGAAGCCAGATGAGCAAGTGAAGATTTAGTTCACAATTGAGCATGAAACAGAACTTCCAACTGATTACATGAGACCACTTCACTTAGATATGGTTCTCAACGTTGAACTAATTTGTGAAAAGACCCCGCTAGATCGTTTGCTACTCAGGCTTATTCCGAGTCCACATTAAAACTTGCTCCTTCAGGTTTCTTGATTATAATTTCAGGAACATATTTGCATGAACACTTGTAAGACAAAACTGTTATTTTGCACATTTTTAATATAATAGTTTTGAAGGGGGAAGTTCTAAAATAAACATAAATTATTTGGATCTCTGACTTTAGAGTGGGCAAAGATAAAAGTGTTTTTACAATTCATTAAGCATGTCAATCCAACTAGAGGCTGTGTTGCAAAGGAATAAATACTTAAACTGCTCCCCAAGCTAAATTGTGTTTTCAGGTGGGTTTGTTTCCATTTAATGTTGTTATAACTGACAGCCAAGAAATGCAAAGCAAAGATTTAAGGTGCCACACTTCGAAGAGTTCACAAAACACTTGTGTGTAATTCCTCCCTTATTTCCAAATAAACCCTCCCCAGGGACACTTTGAGGTAGACTTTTAACTCTAAAACTTGACCTTGTGTAATTCATGGGATCTGCTATTTCCTTTATGTCTACAAATAGGGAACTCAGAATTTTAGAGATGGAACCTGTAATTCTAAACACAGTTAAAAAAAATGTAGACATCTTGTATTTTCCACAGCTAGTTTACAGCAGTAGTTAACATACATATAAAAAATACATGCATACATATAACTGCACACATATTTATACATATTTTATGTTTGATATTTTAATGAAAATATATGTGTGCATATATGAGTATATATGTAAATAAACCTACGGCAGAAGTTTGTCCTGGTTTCAACTGGGACAGAGTTAATTTTCTTCATAGTAGGTGGTGCAGTGCTGTGTTTTGGATTTGATGCAAGAACAACGTTGGTAACAAACTGATATTTTTAGTTGTTGCTGGGTGATGTTTATAGTAAATCAGGGACTTTTCAGTTTCTTGGGCACGGGACATTGGGAGGGGACACAGCCAGGACAGCTGACCTCAACTAACCAAAGGGCTATTCCATACCATATGATGTCATGCTGAGTATATATAAGCTGAGGAAAGAAGAAAGGCGTGGTGGTATGGCATTAGGGTGTTTGTCTTCCCAAGTCACCGTTAGGTGTGATGGAGCCGTGCTTTCCTTAGGATGGCTGAACACCTGCCTGCTGATGGGAAGTAGTGAATGAATTCCTTGTTTAGCTTTGCTTTTTCTTTACCTCAATTATTATCTCAATCCATGAGTTTTCTCACTTCTACTCTTCTGTTTCTCTCCCCCCTCCCACTGTGGGGGGAGTGAGTGAGCGGCTGCGTGGTGCTTAGCTGCTGGCTGGGGTTAAACTACATCACTCTGGCAACAAAAATACAATAATTCCTTGCTAAAAGCAGCTGCTTACTCATTTGTTCTATGAAAACTATGCATTTAGCATGGCTATCTCTGCAAACCATAGTACTTCTAGGATAAAGAATTTTCTTACAGAAATAAGTATACAGTGATATGTGTAATTGTTGAAACATTTTTAAGGCAAGATTTGACATTTTTCTCTCAGGCTTACAGCTGATGTAGTCTATCCTGCCACAATGCAGTAGGGGAAGGAATCTCTTCCAATTAAGACTAGGCAGGATGCCAGCAGGGAAAGGAAAAATGCTATGAAGACTTTGCTGGTCTGAAAAATCTTACCACTGTTCATGGTATTGAGGGTTTTTTTGGGACTGCTGTGTATTTTAAAAGCTACAAGCTTGAAACTTGGAGAAGCGAGGTAATCCTCAAAGTGCCTGAATAAAATCAGAGATTCACTTCCTCACCAACAGATGCTTGCAAACTGCAGGATTTACTCTCTGTTATTTCCTACTCCAAAATGACTGATTTGTAAGACCTCATTGTTTACTATACATTCATATAATCTGTACATTATCTAAAACAGGGTTAAGCAGAAAATTTAATTAAAGCAAATGTGAAGAAGTGAGGGAGAAATCTGATTAACACACTAAGGTCCCAGTCTAAGTGATTACCAGCCAACAACATAAAATTGCCATATTGCATCTAGTATTTTGGAATGTCTAATTTAGGGGAATCCCTGCAGCCATATATGAAATTTTACAGCATTTGTTCCTGATTTAAAATATCCATTAGTTAATGCTTGTGAAAAAAGATAGGAAGAGCATTGTATGAATACTAAGCACTTCTATTATTTGAACATAAGTGAGCTTTAAGAATGTTAACAATTATCATAAGGAAAACTAAGAGGAATATCAGCATAATATCTTTTCTTCTAGGGAGCAGGTCTTGTGTCTGCTAAATCAAAGTACTTTGGGCAATACTCTTTGGAATATGTTCACACTGAATGCATTGGCAGAAATTATTTTAATTTTTTTCATATGGAAATCAATGGATTGTTTTACTGACTTCAATATGAATCAAATAATCCTTCATGTGGAGGAAATTTCCAAATTGCTCTCCTTAGCATAAGTAAAATGTAGGTAAAAATCAATTCAAGTAATTTGATCCTGATCACTTATGCCTGTTTTATATTCCCACTCTATTTCCTTCATTTATCTCTATCACGGGCAGATTCATTGTTGGTTTTGAACAGATGTCAGCAGCACTAAACAATCTTAATTTCCATAATTTATAATGCACCTGTGTAATATTCCAAAGATAAACAAAAGTGTTAAACTAATATAATCCATTTTGTGGCCGTAATAGCTACTTTCTTCTTGGCAGTTTTGCAAACAGTTAAGATGCCTGGATTTTGGTGGGGGTTTTATTATTTTATTTTTTAATCCTTCACTTGTTGAGCTTTGATTTGTCTTTTTCCCTCTACTTTGTTCTTTGTACACAGCTTGGTCTGTTGGGTGAATCATTCTCCACCCGCAGTTGTCTTATTCAGTGCATCTGTAAAGTCACTGCAACTCATTCAAAACCCAAAAGGGACATATGCCTCAAGTTTTGCTTTAAGAAGCAATCTAAACCTGCAGTGCTGTTATATATATAATGTACTGTCCTACTTTGGTAACCACAGCACCCCAGCATTTCTTTATAGCCTCAGTTCCCAGCCTGTGGTGCCAAAAATTGATCTAACCTTTGCAATTTTCTGTAAGACAGTAATTTTTATCATGATGCTACATAACCTTTTATGATAAAAGAAATATGAAGTGTTCAGTAATGTCTGGGGTTGGAGCCTGGATTTTCAATGGTTTAATGCTGCTCCAAAGGAAAGCCTAAAAAAGTAGGTGAGGGGAAAAAGGAAGGAAGATGCCTGAAGAGCTGCAGAAGTTATGAATAATTTTCTCCAAAAAAAATCTTTCTTTATTTTGCCATTGCATTCAACTCAGCTTCCTTGTGATCTGGATTATGCCAGACTCAGAAACCACTGCTAGGGGAATTGAATTACCATATCCTAGGTAGAAATTTTGAAAAAGTTTAAAAAATTTTTTCAAGCTTAATGAAGCCTTAATATCCATGTTAGAAATAGTAGACACTTCTCCATTCAGACCTGATCATAGACTGCCACTTCTAACTCCATAAAACTATACATAGATTAAAATGGTATCAAAAAGAGTAGAAAGAAGCCAGAAAGACTTCATATAAAACCAGCTATTAATTCTTTAGTTTTCCATTAATTTCCAATCTTCATTTGTCCTATCTTTTCGATCTTATATTAGTTTGGATTCCTGTTTCCAAGTTCTAGGTTTATTGTGTATTTCTTTAGTTATCACTTATCAAAATCAAATCATCCTCTTTCACCATGCTGGCTACTGAATTTCTAAGTTTTCTGTAATTTCTGTGATATTGCTTGAGTTTCTGAAGGCTAAAAGTTCTTCCAGGTAACACTGAGAAGAAAGCAAGGATTTTGCTCAAATCCTGAATTCATTTTTTTTTTTCTGAAAATGACCAGTTGAATATACATATATATATACACATATATATGTATACACGTGCATACACATTAGACAAAATCTTAAAACACTTGAATCAAAAATAATTCAGCTTACTGGCATCTGATATACTGCTTGCTTATTAGTTGTTCTGCTTATAAAGTTGGAAGAAATTTCTTTTTTGCATTCACCTTTGGAGTCTGGATAAAATGAGAACTTAAAGTGTTTCAGTAGATTAAAGGTAGCTCCTGCTTGTTGTCAGGTCTGAAACCAGAAACCAGTAGGCAATGAAGTTGCAGCTCACTAACCACAAATTTCATGCAATTTCTACTGATGCAACTCCAGGGTTAGCTGCAAGAGAGGGGGGTTTATCACACATTTTTTCTCTCTGAATCCAAACTCATCCCTTCTAGAGTTGCTCATAATCTTCTCAGTGTTTTTCTGTTGCTCAGAGGAAGAGTTAATCAGTCTGTCTATATTGCTATATTATTTCTACTGTCATGTCAAGCTGATGTTTCACTTATTTTCCCCAGTTCTCTCCCATAAAAGTACATGTGCTAACGTACTGTTTTCAGTCAGTTGAGAATAATAGCAGGAAAAAAAGAGCATAGGAAGCACTGAACTTAGTGGGAAAATGGAATGTCTACAAATGTAGCATTAAAAATTTCTCTAAAGAATTAAGGATAAAAAATGCATTGCTGGTGCAATGTTGGTTTTAGACCTGTTGTTGAACTGATTTGAATTACAAGCAAAGATTTTCAGGGTCAGAAAAAACAATATCTCTAAATATATATACATATATATATATATATATATAAATTTAAGAAGAATAAAAGCCAGTAGTGGTGCATCTTTAGTACATAACAAGTGAAAAGATACAAAAATTCACTTTGAATGTAGCTTATACCTCCTTTTTCTGCTTTCCCCTTCAGATACCAGAAGAGAGTCTGATTTAAAATGATATATATTTAGAGCACTAAAACAGTATTATTTCTGAAACAGTCTAGAGAAATGGTTATACAAGCTCTATATTCTTCTGTGAACTCTTCAAACCCTTTTGATTAAATAAATATTTTTTTACATTATTATAGTAAATATCCTATAATAAATAACAATGAAAATATTTTTTCTTTTTTCAATAGGCATTCATGAAAATCCAAGATTAAACATTGGTTCAAACACTTTAAAATACATGCAGAAGCTAAGAAGGATCGATGAAGAGCTGAACTGGAAATACCACTGTGTTATTAAAACAGGCAATTAGGTAACTGATTTTTTTGTTATTGTTTGATCATTCATATTAAAGCAGAGTAGTTTCTTATTTTGAAGGCATTTTAATGTTTTGTTAAGTTGAAAACTTTTTTTCTGAGAAAATAATAGGATAATTACTAAATTACTATATATATAGTATATAATTTATAACTTATTTTAAGTTTCACTATCAGGCCCAATGTCTTAGAAATTGCAAGAATATCCTCTGCTTTTACCTGGTTACAGTCAATAGTGGACTATACAAAGAGAGATGAAACAGTATTAAATTTTGAAAGGATGAAAGGGAAAATCCCTAAACTGAATTTTCTGAAAACCTATTGAGATAAAATTTTGAAAGCATTCTTTTTTAAAACTGTTCTTTCTGCTTTCAAATACAAATTATTTTGCAAATGTCACCATTACCTCAAAGAGAAATTTCAGGTTTCCATAACTAATTCCCTGTCAGATATACCAGCAATGAATAATCATGTACAAAGCAGCCCATGTACTCTGCTAAATTAGAAACAAGCAAACAAACAAACAAACCAAAACAAAACAAAAACCCCAGCACTAATACAGTTGAGTGGTACATTTTCTTTACAGTAGAAGAACAGAGGAAATGGTAAGAAACAGTGTGGTATCTGGAGGCTTCATGCTGCCTGAAAATAAATTCACAAAGAGAGAAAGGTTATATGGAAAAAAATGAACGGAAAGAGTAATGAAAGGTGAGAAAGATGCATATGTCAGCTATAGTACATCACTTAGAAGGAGGAAGAACACAGAATAAATCTGCAAGTTTGGAAAAATGATTACAGCACAGGTAGCAATGAAATGTAGATCGCACTGCAGAGTAATAGTAAATTGAAATTTTTTAAACTACAATAAATAAATAAAAATAAAAGAGGTCAGGGAAGAAGATGGAAAGGTTTTTTAGTGATGCTAAGGAGATCTTCCTGACAAAGGTAATGTTCTTGTAAAAGAAACACTGAGAAACTAATATAACTATTAAAGAGGTCAGATATGAGAGGACATACATAACCACCTAAATGAAGGATAATTCTGTTTTAATGTAAAAAGAAATACAGCATCTTTGGTACTATTTTTGGTAGAAATCAACACTCTGCAACATCCTCTGATTAAATACTTTCCACACCACGGTAACCAATGACCTGCATTTGGTCCAATGAGAACACTAATGTTCGTAACTTTTTTTCAGATAAATCGAAGAAATAGCTTGAGTATGACAAGAATCATAGTACTTGCCTGGAGTGAGTGGAGCAGAAGAAGAGTACTGAAAGTAAAATTAATGGAGTTTTTATTAATCTCTCCAGTAAATATTACTAAACAAAGTAGTCATCTGGAAATGCCTCCTGCAGAGGGAGAATCAGAGTATTCCAGGTGCAGCGCAACTCGCCATATACTGTAGCTTTTCTTGTTAGGAGAAGGGAGAGTCAGAGAGAACACTAACAATGGGCAGAAATCAGAGTAATCATGAGGCTGCTCTAAACTGTCCTAGAGGCCTTGGAGAAGGTGACTTTAGCTCTGTGTCACTTTAAATTGTACATAGTAAATTTTGAAAATAATTCTGGTAGAAAAACAGTATCTGTCACTGGAAAAATACTGCCTGCAGTAACTTCAACTAACCTTACTTTTAAAATATGAAGAAGAATGAATACTGAACAGAAGCAGCAAATTAAAAGGCAGAAAATTATCTGTTAAATGGTATCAGTTGAAGACTAAAAAAGAAAGTAAGCTATGATTGTGGTTAAATCCATTTCTTTTAAATCTATTTTTTGTTGCTGTTCATGGCTTAAGGGGGAGTCAGTCTTTCCTCAGCTATGTGTAACTGCTAGATACCAAGGACCTTCTCTTTAGTCAAATTGATTGATAAGATGTGTATGTCACATTGATAAGGAATATGAATCAAATGCATGTTATAAATATTCAAGACAAGTTACAGTCCTAAATATCTCTGAGAATGTTAAGTCTTTAAAGCCTATTTATTATTAAGCAAATGTGTTCAAGCAAAATGCCCGTTCAACATTTTGGTCTTTGAATTCCACTGACAAGGAACCAAACCTCATAGAAAAACTTCTCAAGAACTCTGAATACACCAGGCATAATTTAATCTTTCTATGTGCATGTACACATATATATCCACAATTGTGCGTACCTCACTAGTATTTTCTAAGCAAGCTACTGAATGTGAACATTATTTTTTCAGTTTAAATGCAAACTGTCTTTTAAAAGTAAAATTTTAAAGCTCAAGTAGAAGACAAAATGGAATTAATGGGATGTGACAGTGAAAATCAGATCTTGACTATGTTTTTTTTTCCTTTTTCTGCGGTACAACCATGAAAAGGTTCAGTGGGTGGTGGGAAGTATACAAGTAAATACAGTATTACTCCACCTACTCTGATGATCTTTTGCATTCATTGACTCATTTCCATAATATCTTGTCATCAGAGCCCGAAGTAAAAGTTAGAAGGGATGTTCAGAGGCTGATGAATATAAGGAACCCCTGATGATTACAATAGGACTCATCATCATTTTGAAAGGAAAGCTGTCTTTGTCTGACAATTGTCATACTAGTGTTATATTACTGATTTCTGAAGCAGCAAAAATACAGAAGAAAGTTCTTGTGATCAGAATAGTCAATGATCATATAATTCTTACAACAATATTTTGACAGAGGAGGAGGAAAAAAGATCCTTTCACACACAAAACGGATGAAAAAATGGTAAAACACGCATCTGTAACATATATATAAAACCAGTTACTTGTTTAATTACTATATATTTATTAAATTCAGCACCTGAGTCTGACACATCCTTGACATAAACATACTTAACCTGCAGTTATGCAGATTTTGTTGTGTTTATTTGTAAATGTTTCACACAGGCAAACTTTACAAGGAAACAAAGTCATCTTACCTATATATTCTCCCAAATGCAGAAAACTAGTTATGTAGGACCAAATTCACAGACATCTGCATGTATCCAATTAAAATGCAGCTATTTTTCAATCACACCAAGAAATACTTTCCAGTCACTTTTCCATCTTCCAGCTGATCACGTGAACAACTTGGAACCAAGTGTCTGCTCTAAGTTTCATAGGTGTTACTAGCATGCTAAAGAGTATCAAGTAATCCTTTGTTAATTAAGATCCTGCTTTAACCATGTTTCTTCAGTTTCAAACCTGTCCTTAGTGATGTGAAGATTTCAGAATAGAAGACAGAACTGAGAGACACTCCTGGTCTTTTCTACATAGGATGCTGATTTCACTTTTCTTTATCATGATGTTAAGATAAGACTTTGTTGGTAAGGTAGAGTCTTGGCTGGGTAGCCAAAACCTACAAAAAATGGACTGCCATACCCACTGACAGTCTGCTTTCCTTTAAAAAGAAAACATTTCAAAACAGAGAAATCTTATTTTTGAAAATATTTTTGAAAAGTTTCTATTTAAAGGGTACAAAGAGTACATATGCATAAACTGCATTAAGCTAGTGTACTTCCTTGTCTTTCTATATTTGTGTAATAGAGCACAATTTCTCACTGAAATAACATGTGAAAAGTTTGTGTACTTTTATTCATTTATTTTGATTACTATCCTACTCTTAAATAGAAAATTAGAACCATTTTATTTTGCACATGTTCCATCATAAAATATCACATTAGTGTGCTGCTACCACACCACAGTATTAAAAAAGGTGCCCAAAATAAGGCATTTCATTAAATTTTCTAACTTGAATTTCAGCTTATGAGCAAAAAAATTAAGCTGTTTATTGAATTGCTACTGAATAGGTAAATATGATAAGAGGGTGATATTTATCTGACCTGAATATTCTAGCTGTGTGAACTTTAACTTTTTAACAATGGAATAACTAAGAGATGACATTTTCCTTGAAGCTTGGTAATACGGAACTCCTAGTAAACAGTACAGTTGGCATGCTGAACTGTTGTGATGGATATAGTTTTGCTTATTTCATTAATGTATTTAAGTTAGATCTTCAAACTACTTTAATTTTAAGTGTCTTTCTATGAAATTTCTGCTTCGTGTTTAGTATATAGAGATTTGCTGAGCTATGATCCATAGCAGATGGAAGATCCCACCGAGGAAATTTTGCAAGACTTCACCCATTCTGACTACTGATTGCACAAGAAAATATGTCATCACAGCATGCAGAATAATGTAGTACCTCAAAAAGTGTATGAAGCTGTGTAGGAGATCTATAAAAACAATTATGTCAAAAGTATTTGGAGGTGCTTGCATAGTTTAAGAAGAATAAGAATTGCCATAGATTCCTTTGTTCTGCTTCTTGAAAGGCTTAAGATTACAGACTGCAACCAGGTCATGTCATACAAAAAAGACACAGACTGTTTTAGTGCTTTTTATTTTTCTCCACTCTTCTCAATTGCAGTAGAACACTTATTCCTAGGCCCTGAAAAACAAGGGACAAAAAAAGCCTTGTGTTTCCAAACCTTTTTATAAGGAAGACAGTTTCTGCCTACAGACTATGTATTTAAAGCGACATGGCAATACCCCAGCAAGGAAAATTAGAGACCCTTTTGCCTACAGATCTATTGTCAAGTCCTTGACTAACAGGAGGCAGTTCTGCAGTGGTACCTCCTTTGCAATAGGAGACAATAAAGCAGAAGGCAATCACAACCATCTATTTTGTAAGCTGACTTCATGCAAATATGCTGACATGCAATGGGCACCTATTGATAGCTAAAGCAGGATATGTACCCCAGAAAAAAACATCAGTCCATCAAAGGAAATTTCACTCTGTTGAATCTCACTACTTCCATTCCTACAACAATGTTCTCTTCATCTGTCATTTGGGAATGTGATGTAAACGTACAATCTAGTGCCATGGCTCATGGAAACAAGCACAAAAATATGCTTATCCTTTTGTGGTGTTCCTCTTTGCTTTCAAGATCACTTTCTCTGGAATCAATAGTCTCTCTTGATCACTTCTGTTTCACAGTTTTCTAAGAAAGAAAGATAAGCACATTTGAAAGGGGGACAAAGGGTTTTCTATGTGCTAGAGGAATGGTTATTGGAAGCCATTAAGTATTGGAATAAAGAGCATGTTACAGTGAGACAAACCACAGGGATTCATCTCCATGTGCATGTTTCAAAGGGCTTAAACAGAAAGGTATTGCCTGCTTTTCAGTATAATATGTAAAAAAAAAAAAAAAAAAAAAAAAAGACTTTTCACTCACAACTTTCATATTAAATTTAAAGCAGAAAAGTTTGCAGACAAGATATTTTATCTGCCATCATAAATAGAAATGCTGATTTTTTACTTCTACAGAAATAAAAAATAAAAGTAAAAATAAAATTATTGCAGTGGTTTTTCACAGCAAAATTAGACCAGTACAGACCAAGTGCAGATGTGGGAAACTATGCTGTGATATGACAACCAGAACGTGGACTGGAAAAAACACAAATGAGTAACAGTGTCAGAGGTTCCTAGTTTACTGACAGTTTTGGTTCAAGCTACCACTGCCAGCACTAAAGTGTGAGTCTTGGTTTTCAGTCATTGACTACATTCTCTGTGGCATAGAAACTTGGATTATATTTTGGAAAAAAAGCGTATAGATCACAAAATACAAAGCATCTGCCTACACAATTAAGAAGTTTGAGAATATAATTTAGTGAGTACCTAATTCCACTTACATTGTTTAAATTCTGGCCATCAAAGAAATCAAGGACAGCCATTGTTTTATATACCCTAATCTTAATACTCCTTTATACAACCTACTCCTAATATAAAAACAAAACAAGTCTCAGTAAAGACTTATCTGTGGACTACAAGTATTTTCTGTCCTGAGTGTGTTAATTGAGAGAATGTTTCTTCAGTGATATAGAAGAAGAATGAAAAAATGAGAGAGGAAAATATATTTGTTGACTTTAAACAAATTATGTGTTTGTAAAGGCAAGGGAATCTTGTACTTGAAAATGAATCTGGAGTATAACTACTTCTCATTCTGTAGTCTTGTGATATTGCACTGGCAGCAGGTAAAGTACCACAATTACTTAACCAAGCTTGTCTGCACTTAAGGAAAGTTAAGGGGTAGAGTATACCAATTGGCCATTTGATCTTAACTATGCTGTGTTAGTGACTGTCTAAGCCAACCATTATTTCTCCACATAGGGAAGCTAAACAGATGCCATTTGCTGACACTTGTTTTCTTCCCCATGAGTATATTAGAACACTCTCCCACATCACAGAATTATGACAAAGAGTGAATGCCAAATACCATAACTAGTATCAATGTAAATGTCCTGAATATAAAATAAAGCTCTAACTATAGCTGAGGAAATGCAAAGTAGGCACCACTTACAGGTGAGTGCTGGACTTCCAGAAATTGAAAGCTCATTTAAATCTAACTGAAATAGTACTCTTAATTTGTAAGACAAATTTGAAGCTCTTTAGGCACTATGCCACAGACAGACCTCTTGACAGTACATTCAAATACTACAGGAGAAGGTTTTCCAAGTAGATCATAATACGTTCATGAGTATCAAAGTTCAGAAACCTGGGCATATCAATGCTGAAAAAAATTGAGACTATATGTGAAGATAAAGAAAGTCCAAACCATAAGGAGTGTGGTGGTACTAATGAAGAAACTAAGCACTTAGGAGTACTTGCGAGAAAACTAACTTAGCTGCTAATTGCCCTAGTTCAGTAACTCTTCAGTTGTAGGTATTGATTTTGGCATTCCTTTTTTAGCTTGACTCCTATTGACCCTATTCCTCATTATATTTACTCTATGCTGTTCCCCAAAAGGGCTGTGCCAGACTAACAATTTTCAACACTGAAAATACCTTTGCACATGTGGAACTTAGGTTGTTTTCCAAGACTTCCAGATGAGGAGGCAGAAGGGAGGTGATGGCAGTTTTTGTAGATTTTTCTTCATTGGTAAACAAATATATATAAATAAATAAATACATATATATATGTTTGGGGGTGGTTGTGGTTGTTTTGTTTGGTTGGGGTTTTTTACAGCAAAACTAAATTTAGAAATTTGTTTATTTTTTGAGTTTGAGTGTGAGAATGACAAATTAAATGAAACTTCTGAAGGATTAACTCACAAAAGAAAAATCTTGTAATAGTTTTGCCTTATACCTATTTCAGTGCCCAAATAACTCTTCTCATAAAAATGGATATTCTCCATTGAGTCACGTATTTCCAGTTCTGACAGTTTGCTCCTCCTCCACTAGAACAGGTTCAGACAATGAAAATGCTTTTCAAATATTGAGAGACATCACTACATTAAGTTAGTTCTTTTAAGTTGAGGACAATGCAACAGTTAGAGGTGAAAAACTGGCATGTAATTATATACCACAATTTTATGTCTGGGGCTAGTATTAGAGATTAAAGTCATCACTGTCACATTAAAAAAATCACAAACTTAAATAAATGTACATGGAATTTAGTGGAAAATATCTTTAAAGTACTGTTTTCTACAGAGGGAAACACCTGCCTAGCTACTTACTCCTGCTGTTTTATAATTTTATACACCTGTTCATGGAGGTGATGACTTGCTAGATAACCAAAAGCAGAGGGTGAACATTTAGGTTCCTGACAATGCAGACTTATCCATACAGAAATAACAAACGTTTTCTGATGACTTTGAAGGCTCAAGAGGCATACCTTTTTTTACTCAGTTCTAACATACTGAATCAACTTCTGAAAGGAAACAGAGTAAGAGAAGGTCTGAAACTTTTTAAGAGAAGGATTGCTAAACACATAAGGATGATCTAACATTTCAGTAGACATCTACATCTGAACATTACTATATGCATGATGGAAAAGAGCTGTGATACAGATAATGAAAAGTGATTAAGAAATTCTGTATTAGCCTGAACTAGCAAATTTTCATGACCTTTGGTCTGGGCAACAGACAGTTCATCTTGATGGGACACAATGCAGCAAGGCACCTACCATTCTCGAGGAAAGCTCAAATCCAAAATTTGGTCCAAAACTGAAGGTGAACTGCCTCAAAGTACATTTGTAATAAATCATAGATTTACAAATTTATGAATTTAGTCAACTGCTTCTTACTGTTATTCACTAGCAGCTGATATTCTAGCTGCTCTTTCTTCTGCGGTTCATGTACGTAGTTTGCTCATATGCATGCATGGAGTTGTACTTTGTCTTTGGTTTTCATTTGCTGTAAATAGGAGTCTGAACACAAACAGCCCTCGTTTGTATTCTAGAACTTGTCCAACACACTTGCTTACAAAGTAATGTTACTAAGAGTTACCCTCTTATCTAACAGATGTCTGACAGTTAGAGATGGGAATGAGGAACTGGCAAGTGTGTCTTTTTATCCTGACAGGTAGCATAGACTTGGGCATGTACTTCCCTGTGCATCACTTGTAATTGTCAATGAATTCAAACTCACAGCAGCTATTTGTAGTACTAGATACATACTAATTTTTCTTATAAATTGCATAGGTTTTATTAATAGAAAATGTTTTCTAATACAAGTTACACTTGAGTAGTTTCAGTTTGAAATACTTTTTTTCTTAAAGATTTGATTTTAAATAAGGAATTTATCAGAAGAGTGTTTACCTTCCCTTTTAATAGATGATATCACTTACAGTCTAGAGGAATATAGGGTGAAAGTCCATCATCAAAGTATTTACACCTGGAAAGTATCTGTGACTACTTCCTATAAGTATATATATAACATACTTAACTGGTTTCTCTTCACTCACACTTTACAAGGCATAAATAAACCCATATTTCTGTAACAAGTAGGACACTAGACTGTGTTTGGACCTTTCAGTGAGTGAAGACAAGGTGTCTATGGTTCTTAAAAAAAAAAAAAAATAGCCACAACTAAAATATGCCCCAGAAATCTAATCAGTTTTTCTGCATGTGAATTACAGAAGGCAATCAAATGGGGAAGGAAGATGAGAATCAAATGGGGAAGGAAGATGGGAAACCAGCAAATTCATTACCCACACACTTCAAAATTGCACAAAGTCCACCTATTAGCCATTTGGTTTTCAGAAAACAATTATATTTACTGTGAGGATTATTGAGATCATAAAGCATATTTTAGCATTGAGATGTATTTGTCCTTGTTGCTCTCTAATAATTTCATTACTTACAGTAAACCTCTCTAAATGTATTTGTAAATCATGGTCTATGGCTGATATTGTGGTAAACTGCCATTTGTGCCACACTGAGTTTATGGAGATTCTGGTAAAAATGCAAAGCCATCTTCAATTATTCAAAAGGGTCACTTCAGAATATTTTGTGTGTGTTTCTATAAAATTGTTCATAGCTAATAGAGTTAGATATGCATTAAAATGTATAACAATAATTTTTCTTATTTCTGCTATTATTACTTTTTATCATAATTAACAAATACTAAACTACTTTTTACACATAACTTCTATTTATACACAAGATACTATATATATTATTATATATAGGCTTTTAAAAATAGGTTGGTTTAGTTTTGAAGTATCGTTGTGAAGATATCAAATGGTTACTGCTGCTCTGTTAAACAATTTCCAACATCATTTTTCTCAACAGTAGCAACACAATGATCACTAGCATAACCCTAACACCTGAAGCTTGTTTTATCGTGTTCCTGACTAATCCTGCGCATACTTAGTACAAAGTACTGCTAACTATGATGAAGAACTGGTCCAATTAAACCTTGTAATTTTGATATAACTGATAGTGGCTACATACCCAAAGTAAACAGAGCTTTGCAGAATTTTGTTGTGAAAAAAAATGAAGATGAGTCAATTGAGGAATAGTATTCTAAAACTAATCCACGCTTTCCAGGCCTGTGTCCATACTGTTCCCACTATGAGCAGCTGTTCGTGTGAATAGAGACTGACAAGAATTTCAAAACCAGCCATATCACAGTTTGAAAAAAGTTGCTTAGTCAAACGTTGCCCAAGGCCTCCCTGCTCTGATAAATGCACACAACTAGGGACTAGAGCTGTTAGCTTTAACATGACTATTTACAGGTTTAAACTGTGTTACATGTGAGGACTGAATTATCCACCTCTTTACTGTCAATTTCTCCTGAGCAGTATATCTGAAAGCAATGAAATCACAACTCATAGCTACAAATACCACAGTCACTGGTAGCCCACTTATGTAGTTAAAATAGAGGGGTGAAAGCTTGCCCACAGAAACAAATACTGCAGTATGGATTATTTTTTTTTTCCTTCTGAACTTTTTTGGGGTGAACTGTAACTTTAGCTGGCACTGAAGCTTTGAATCCTCAGTATTTGTGTCATAAAATGACATGTACATCTCGATGTGCCTACACATGGATCTTATGACAAACTGGAAGCTGCAATTCAGTCCTGTCTTGAAGAGAAAAATATTTTGCCCCGAGCAAGCTTAAAAAAGCAAAACTAAAGGTACATGCCTAAATGTCTAATAATACATTTGATAACTTCAGGATGAAAACCAGGTATCATTTGGGAGCATAATACATTCTACAGCTACTACATAGCCCTTGAAAGTGAACATCAGAATACTTTGATTGCAGGTTAAAACCACAGAAAAAAGCTCAAAGGAAGAAAAATCTTCCATAAAAATTTGCTTTTTTCACTTTAGGTGCATTCATCAGACCCCATCAAACACTGAAGCTATTTTCTACTAGTTTTGAAGTAAGCATGATGATAATTTTATTTTTTTTTAATGCAGTTAGATTATTTTGCTATCTGTCAAATTGACCCTATGATAGGGATGTAAAGGGAAGAATGTAGAAAGAACAAGAATTGCATGCCTGTGCTCTAAGCACATAAAATACTTTCAAGACAATGTGTTTTTTTCTTTTGTGAAGATGCTCCTTATTCTAGAAAGTGAATTCTGTGAAACCGTTTGTAAAATTTTAATTTAAAATTGCTAAATTTTTATTTTTTAAAAATTCAACTTAATTAAAAAAAACCAACCAACCAAACAAAAAAACCTCCCCAAATTTTCTTAGTCTATACTTTGATAAAAAGACTTTTCTGGGAAAGTCTTGAAGAAAAAAACCATTCCTTTAATAAACAAAATAATTAATCCACCAGCCCACCAGTTAAATCCACATCACCACGGTGACTGCTAGTACATGTTGATTCAGAGAAAAGCAACTCTGCTGATTTTCTAGGGAGTACATTAGAACGTAACAATGATTTCCCCGAGTCCAGAAATGTACTGCTCTGCTACCTGACATTTGTTTCATCATCTCAAAAATGTTTTATAATTTCATGAAGATCTCTCATAAATGTGGTCCATTTTTTCCTTCCATTAACTTGGCTGTCCTCCATGTCTTATCTGGACTGGGCAGGAAAGAACTTAGAAAACTGCAACTTAGAAAGTTTACAGAACTTTGCAACAAAACATGAATATTTTTTATTTGCTTAAATTGGTGTTTAACAGTACAAAGTAGGTTTCCACAAATGGCATTACCTTTACTGTTTATTAAAAAAAGATTTTAAAAAATCTGTACAACATTTTGTGTCACTATGATTTGAAGTTTTTCATCTTTTTAACTAGCTATCTCCAATAATTTTAGTTTTGCTAAAATCTGGGAACATAGAATGACTTTCCCCCCCCCCCTTTAGATTTCTTTATTTCACTTGAAATATTTTTTTCAGCACTTGAAGCAACCCTATATAATGTCATTGTCTAAAGACTGTATGCATAAGCACTGTGATCTAGAAAATGGTGCCAGATCTAAAGAATACTATTTAATCTAAATATTGTTTACTTTCTACAAAGGTTGCTGTTCTGAATTTTATTGAAATATTTCTCACAGTCCTATCTCGCTTTGAGACCAGACAAGTGATGAGAGAATAATATAACTTTACTAATTTTAATTAGGATGGGGCATACAGATTAAATATTGATTTAAACTTGCAAGAAAATAGAACTGTTTGGAACCAAATTTTTTTGTTAGAATATAGTTACTAATTCAGACATCATGGCTAAGAGGAAAAAAACCCAAACAATTTCACTTTATATTTCTTTTTGGTAGAAAATTATATATTGCAATGTTTACTCTCTCTGTACACTAGAATTGAAACTAAAATGCAGACATCTGTGATATGGAACTATGCAAGATTTTCCAGCTCAGAAATGGTTAAGCTTTTTTTGGTTTAAGTCAACATTAAATAGTATTCACCTGCCATTGTACTTTATATGAACTGTAATTTCAGTGCTTCATACTTGCTTTTTTTTTCCTATTACTGTCCAGCTGAGATTACTTTTCAAGGGGTGCAATAGTTTTCCTAGTATGAAAACTGCACTGTACATGATAGACACAGCATTTTCATTACATTAGGAAGCAGCTAGGGTCAGCTGTTCCCTAAGGGATGGGGAAGGAGCCAGGAACCAAGGATAACTCCATCACAGACAGTGCCCTCAACAACAGGGTGCAGATCTGCAGGATCTAAGTGCAGAGCCTGGCGCTGATAACAAGGTACATTGACTGTCCCAGATAAGGCAAGTGGTGAACCAGATCCAGGGTCCAAACGAAAGGCCAGTCAGAAGCAAAAGTAGTTGAGGTCTGAGACAATGACAGCAGGGTTATGGCACAGGTCCAAAGTCTTTCTGGGAGACATGGCCAAAGACAGTTCCAGACACAGGGTTGCAAGCTGAGGGGTCAGACCAGGAGGTCAGCTAGCTTACAATGCATATATAAGGTCCACCAAGGGGGCAGCACCAGAGACAGTACTGAGAACAAGAACTGCTATGATGAGACTCAGCTGAGAACTAAAGGTTCAGGGTTGAGCTGACATGGAGCCCCAGGCCCATGGGCAGAGTCTGGGTAAGAACCCTGGGTGAGACTGTTCAGGGCCACTATTTATGTACTCAGGGTCCTGATACATTAAATCCCCTTTGAAAGAGGCAGAGCTGTGAAAAAAATGAACCATGTTCTCTGTAACGTAGGTGTGGTTGCTGAAAGTGTTTACTGTCTTTGAAGACAAGTGTGTAAATCACATTTTGGGAGGTAGCTTGAAATATGCATTTGATTAGAGGTACTTATGTGAATTTATATGGATTAATAAACTTTCAGTCCAAAAGCACTTAGAAGAATCAGATACATGTTTATTCATTGTATCTGGCACTCTAACTTATACAATTTTCCCATTTTTAGAGCATGTTTCTTTAATGTCTTCTATGATTGCAATTAGATCAGTACCTAGAGGAAATGTATGCACTTAGACATTGATTGAACCCACTATTAATAGTACTTTTCGGATTCTGTACTAGATAGCAGAGAGTCAGATGCAACACAAAATGTTATTATAATTGAGCATTAATGCAAAGAGTACAAAAAAATCAAATAAGATTAACAGACCATGGATGCATTATCTCTCTTGGACTAATACAAGAAATAACTATGCAAAACAAGGAACTGCATTCACAAATTATCTTCATATTTTGAAAACAAAATATATAGAAGTTAATACTCTTAGAAAATATAATTTCTATAGATTGTGCAAACTTGAAATCTTGCTAGTATTTTGTGAACAATATACCTGAGAAAAGGTTCATTGACCATTATAAATGTTCATTAAAATGTAATATTTTAATGTTACGGTGTTTAAAAATACTGTTTCATGCCTGAAGGATTTGCATGTCTGCACGTCTGGCATCAAACCTGCTTTTACTCTACTGCTGTTGTTTCATACATCTGATAAAGTTGCTGGAAATCACTGATGCATACACTCCATGACTGGTATGGAACAACTCTACATTGCCTGACTATTTCTTGACTTTTTAAATACTCTAATATCAGTGCTGTACATTTGTTGTTTACAGGCAGAGCTATGGACTTAAGATCCATTCCATTCACATAATCTATAATATTATTTTTACATGTGCAGAATCATGCAACTTCTCTTGACAATAGTCCTTAAGTATTTTTATTATTTAGAAGAAAGCAGGCCTGGCTAACAATTACAGCAGACCCAAAAGTAACAAAATATTTCATAGGTCAAGCCTCCTTACCACAACCCTGCTCCTACAAACAGCAGGGCATGTGTATTCAATTCCTTCTGAAATAATAAACTTCAAAGAGTAGACAGGACATGCATGACCAACAGGAGCTGAGGCAGTTGCTAAAACTGTGCCTAAGCACTGCAAAAATATGCTCAGTACGTGGAAGAGTGTATTATGATATGTTTGATGTGTCAGACTAAAAAAGTAAAACACTGAAGTACAGAAAGGATTTGTATTCTCTCCCTCTTACGCTGTTCAGGACAGCTACCTTTGGTGGGTATCAGGTTGTCTGCAAAGACTAAAATTCTTACTTGTATGTCACCGCCTACAGCTGTGATTAAGGCACACATTCTCAGCAAAGACATTGAACAGTCAGTGCTTTCAACTAGAAGGTCTTTGTGGATTCTAAAATACTTGTGTCCATCCTGCAATAAAGGTCTACATTAGGTAACAAGCATAAAATATATCGCAAATTTATATGGTTACAATGTCTTTTTTTATTTATGTAAGCTAACTGTGACCATTTCTATTTCTATTTCCTGCTCCTGCCACTCAGTTCTAACTCCTAATTATTGTGAGATACCTTCTAGAAAGAATAGCTTCATATTCAGGATAGGAGTGCTGGCTTGCCCACCACCATCATGACAATGACAGAATTAGTGAATTAGGCCTACAAAGGAGGCCATAAACCAGCTTGTATATGTATCTAATACAGCCTGAAGTCAAAACATTATGCAATCTGTAGTCTGGTAACTATGTATCACAACAATAACTGTTAGGTAAAGCATTTGTACATGAGATGTGCCCTCCACCCACTTTGAAATGATCTGCAGAGGATATACATCTAATCTGTTAGGTTCCTAAACTAAAGATGGGAGTTCAGGGAAGGCCTGAAGAAAAGGGAATACCTGGAATATGTTTTAGGTTTTTCCCTACTTCTCTAAGTTTAAAAAGAGAATTTTTAAGACAATATTGTACGACATGATAGAAGAGAGAAGTTGGAGTAAGGCACCAGGTTCACACTTCTTTTTTGCAGTGATCAGCTCTTCCTAGTAAAACAATGCTTCTCATTTGACTTTGGTAAATTGAGTCAGCTGAAAGATAATACTGCTACACCACAGAAAGAAGTTAGACTTCTGTTAGTATTAGTGGAATTTTAGTTTAGCCCAGGGACTAAGTAGAAAGACAGGAGGCAGAAGACTGAAGAATTAGCTGTATCCATATAATAAATAACAGTCACTGTTGCTAATTTATTTATCTGATTACTACCAATCTTTTCAGTACTATGTGATGAACCATAGCAAATTTTATACAAAGCATTAATGTTACTCTCAACCCTTTTTTTTCATGTTATTAATTACATTTAACTTCTATTTTTATAATTACGTTTTTAAAAGATGAAAGCCATACTTTTTTTCTGGGAAGATTCATACAGACAAAAAGAAAAGCTTGATTCCGTTGCATGATCAAGTTATTTGCTGTTTTCTAGCTGGTCTATTTCATTATCAGGCATGTTTAAAAAGGAGGCAGCCAGCCTCATAAACGTGAGTTGAGACAATATCAATATCCTCAGTACTAAACTTTTACGATAAAAACTCTAGCAATTCGTTCAAAATCTATTACAGTGCATCTTAGAGGAAAAATTAAATAATTCTGAACTGCTGCCTTGGTAAGTTTGCAGTTGTCACAATAACCAATCGATATAAACTGCCTAGGACTAAAATAAGGGATACAGAATGCTCTGTACTGAGCACAGGATGGCTCTTCCACTCTGTGTACACTCAACATTTCAAAGCTTAATGAGGGCAGCTGGAAGTCGAAAAAGATGGAGGCACCTAGGTCTCTGTCTAACCAGATGCCTTCACTCATCCTGCATTCAGTAGCTGCTTCACCAGGGGGCTGTTCATATACAGATTCTATATTGGTGGATGTGAATGAAAGGGAAGTACCAACATCTCTCTCACCAGTCCTTCTGTGTAGGGAATAGCAGGAATCAATTTTTTTTCCAGTGTAGAAAGTATTTGAGCACATTCTTTTTAGTTATAATGACCATATTGTGTTAAAACCCTCACTGCTGTCTGATTAATTATTAAAATCACCACTCACACCAGGGCACTTGATTTCTAAAGGACTTGTGTCACTGTGTGCCATACAGCACTATATCAACTGATGCCATGTCCTCACTCTTTTCCTATTCCAAATCCTGAAACACTGTTTCTACACACAGTCTTTTTCAAGCGAAATGGTGAGTCTGTCAAGGAGTCCAGGAAGGATTCTCTAAACAAATTTTACCTTAGCAAAATTAGTTCAGTGATACCAATAGCACAGCTGCATTATTTCCTAGGATAGTGACAAACTGAGACAAATATATGTGCAACATATAATTTTTATGTCTAAGAAAACAAAGCTTGAATTTGAATATACTTTGTAAGGAAGAGATTTCAAGGTGTGTAACTGCCTAAAAGAGAAGGAAAAAAGCAGTTTTTGTGTATTTGTTTCTGATGTGTTAAGAAATTAGGAAACACTGGAGTAATTTTCTGTTTAACTTCTATAATTTGAACACAACAACGATGATTCTAGGTTTCTTGGGGGTGGGTTGTTTGTTTTTACTTTAGTGGGGTGGCATTTACTTTAAGAATCCTTTGTCAGCACAGCATCTTTGCCTTGAGTGGAGTTAAACTAAAGATCTAGCCCTCAGTTTTACTTTTCTGCAGAATCTCAGTGTAGTTTTTGTTGCATGCTATATGTAGGCTAGGCCCCAGATGGAGACCTTATTGCAAACAGACACAGAGGTCTACCTAGGCAACGTGTTACAAAGTTCACCTTGCACAAACCTGTAACCTTCTGAACTAACACACTTTCAGAAGTTACTTTTGATGAATAGAATATGGATTCTGAAAGTTGTTTTTTCAAGTCTTATATAGTCATCATAAACTGTATATAACACTTCACAGCTTCCTAATTCTGTTTTTCAGCCTAACAGGGAGTCTTGTAAACCAGTTAACGCTCTTCATTAAATGTGGGATATCCCCTCATAGGTATTCTTTTATGCAATAATTCCTTTAATTTTTAGCTACTCTCCCAGTATTATTCTAATACAGAGTCCATCACTTACTTATTCCACTGCAAAGATAGAATCACCGTACTGAAGTCTGAATTTGCTCAAGGTTTACACTGTCAACACAAGACTGCAGTTGCCAATCTCCGTACTTAACATAATCAGGTATGTCTCTGAGGGAGTATGCAAAAAGAAGCTGGCAACAGCTGGATGTGGCTGGACAATTACTGCTACTATTTATGGGAGAAATGTACTATTTCATACTGTGTTTAGATTCAGTGCCTGCCCATTCAATCCATGGACATGAAGTTTCAAATAGTTTGGTTAACTGACCCGCTATTACTAATGTTGAATATCTGGGGAATGGCTGCTGTGTGCTGCAATGGCAAGTACTCCTTTGCAACTCCTTGTTCCAGTTGCAGCTTTATCCAGTGTGTTGATTTCTCCTGGTGTTTAAGAGCTAGGTTAACAGCAAGCCTTTTGTTTGGCATCTGGCAGGATTAACCTGTGACAAAACTATTAAATTTCAATGCATAACTGAAGCTGTGTGACTCCTTCTTTCCAGCCAAGGTGGAGGAATTGAGCATTGCTCCCTTGGAATAGCCATTAGAGCCTGCTTTGTGGAAGAAGAACTGGATATGATTTACTTTAGGTGGAAAGAAAGAAGTAAACACTGCCGTTTTCTAGGATCTGACTGTTTTAATCATTCAACTGCTTGATGAAAGCATTGTTATTTTTTCCTTTTTTTTCTTCTGTTAAAAGAAAACAATGGTCACTCAAATATGCAGGAAAATGCTCACAAAGTGAAGCAGGATCAAGCCCTTCAGATAAAATCAGAGGAGAAGATCTGCAATTCATCTCAGACTTAGCTTAATGCAGTCATGAGCTCTTCTTTTCCACAGATGTTTGTAAGCATGTGCAGAATAGCAACTCTGTGTATTTAATAGAGAAAGCTGAGAATCTGAGGCACTTACATGGACATCCAGAATCAAGTTCAATCTGACGAGAAGGGAAAAATCTGGGGTATGGAGGGATTCAAAATTGAAAATTTTGACTTGGATACTGAAGTTCTTTTTTAATCTCTTTTTAATCTGCAATTTATTCTCGTTTTTGGAAAAACTTATTGGGAGATTGGTAATTGCAAGGATTCTTATAGTTTTCATTACAAATCCATAGACAATATACAAATTATTTGGAATGGCTCAAATCGTTTTATGAAAAATAAAAACAAACCAAAACAAAGCAACTTTTGGAGGATTGGTGTAGTGTTTTAAAGATAACTGGAAATGTTCTGTTGAACATGTTTTGATTCAGTATGAAAACTGCAAAAACTAAAGCATTAAATCCCATGCTATGATCAGATATTTGCGACAGGTAATGCCTCAGGTGCTTTCATAGCTGTCTTAAAAGCTTTCTCATCTTCATCTGCAAGCTACAAACTAAATTCTCTGTTGAGTGAGTAAAAACTTATATTTTGCAACTTTATTTTGGAAAATGAATGGGCATGAAAAAACTAACTGGAAAAAAAAACTATTCCAAACAAATATGAGTATCCTCTAGCATTAATTCTACAGTTAGTCCAAAGCCATTGACCAGTACTATTGGCTCCACTATGTTTTGAATCAAGCACCTAACATATTGGTCTTTTTCTCCCTCATTGTAAACAGAAACAGAATTTGCCTCCTTGTGCTTACTTTGTATATCTGTCATTCTTCAATAAAGGATTACAAATCCAGACGGTAAACTAATTAAACCATCTCAGAAAAAAATAGAATAAAGAAAATAAAATTCTTTTTTTAATGTTTATGTTTGTGTTATACATTCTGAACAGGCTCTTGGAGTATGCACCAGTTATTATAAAAATGTAACCCTGGGAGGATAGATTGGTAAATGATTTCTGCTCATTTGCACTTGTTTCAAAGGTGACTCCATCACCACTATCTGAAAGACGCTCTGCCCCTTAGTAAAAAATGATTAGAGCTAAATGAATCCCAAAGGTTTGCCACTAATACAGAACAAAGGCATAAGAATGAGAGCTGTGGCTCAAGATCTATTTTTTATACCAGCATAATTTTTTGCTTCACTGATCTATCACTAAACAACAGCTGCTAGGGTAGAGACTTACTGCACTGTAGGAACGTTACCAAATCCTTTAGTGACTGGTTGGATTTGTTTGCCTCAGGCCTTCAATAAAGTCAGAAACTTGTGGAGAAGGACTGACAGGTTAATGTCACCTTATTTCTGTAATGGATTCGAAGATGCTAAACACATTGGAATGACAGTCTGAAGTAAGTCTGAATTTCTAAAGAACTTATATTGTGGTCTAAGCATATGTGGCCAACCACTGCTGAAAGTGTAGGTTGTGGGAGAAAGGAGAAAGAAAAGTGATTAAAATTCAAACAATTTGGGTTTTTGTATATACTGTCTTAGAAATTAAACTTTTGCTGTATTTATAAGATGGGGGGCAGGGGGGGAGTCTTAGTTATGAGAGACCGATGTTCTAATTTCTGGATGATTGAAACAGCCTTCCTATCACTTTCTAGGCAGAAAATATCATAACAATGGTAGCGTATAAAGCATGTATAATTGGAAAAAAAAGAGATTTTTGTTAATTAGATGCTATAAGACCATATGCATGTATATATATATGTTGTATATATATATAACAAGATTAAAGTAAAAGAAACAATGTGGATTGTCTAGATCTCCACTGAAGCTCAGTATTCTTTTAATTAAAAATCACCTTTTTGAAGATGATTATTAGGTCTGTAGAAAACACAAGATAATTGTAACCCCCCAGTATGAGAACTGTATTAAGTAACTCGAAGAAGGTATAAGAAATGTTATGGCTTTTTTTTTTGAAGAAAGTGACCATAATGAGTTATGTAGTTCACACATGATAATAAACTATGAAGGTACTAACTTTATGTATGTGTAATACCAAACTAATAAAATGCATGAGATGCAGGAGCTCTTACTTTTCCTTGTAAAAGTGAAGTTGTAACAGAAACAGAAGGAAGCTTTTGCAAAGATTGTAAAAAGGTTTAGTTTCCTCTACAGTACTAGAGAAGCCCAGTGATGAGTCAAGAGGGGTAAACATTTATGAATCTGTGCAATGTCCCCGAGGATGTCAAATCATCCTGTTCTTCATTACTTTTTTTGCTCTCACCACATGCTTTTATGTTTCTTTTTGATATTGAGGGAGTTTATTCCTGTTTTTAAATATTCTTATCATTTAAGTGCATTGAGCTAGCTCTGAAGAACTTATGGCATTCAGTTTTGCTTGGAGATGTATTTCACATGACTGAATGGCCAGCTGAGGTGTATTTGATCCTATTTCCATGTATAATGGCAGGAACTGTTTGACCTCTTGAAGCCCTTTCTTATCAGGGCCAAAAGAGCACCAATAGGCATAAATGGCCCTGCACAACCAAACTGCCCATGGGCCCAGCAGCTCCACCTTATTAAGCTCAGACCTAGGCTATCAGCTCCTGCCTGAGCTGTTCTGGGAAGTGCTAGGCACTAGCTCAGCCCTGGCAATTTCTCTCTGTATCTGGCTCTGGACCTTGCTGATCCAGACCTTGACCTGCCGACTGACTTCCTGGCTTGATGTGGGACCTGTCTCATCACTATGGATCTGTCCAGTGATCACTGGGCTGTGTCTTGCCCTGGTTACCATCACTGAACCTGATCATCACCTGCAGATTGACTTCTTGACTTGACCTCAGGCCTGGCTAGTCAGAAGAAACTTGCTTGATGACCTGGAATCTGGGAAAATCCAAAGGGGCTCAGGTCAGCCCTGCTCATCTTGCTTTTGTAGATGGCAGGAGAGGGGCCGGGGTGGTAAGGCCCCTTGCCTGCTGCCTGCGTCATAGCTCCCCATCCTGCAGGGACCCTTCCTGCTCCCTGAAACAGTTTCACTCAAGAGGTGAAATGCAAAATCAGACTGTTCTATATTTGCACCTTGTATTCTGCAGTTCTTATACTGGACTCTAACTCCAAGGCTCTGTACCAGATGCCGGTACCGGTTAACCATCTATATCTGCATAATTTTGGAGGAACTGGAAGATAAATGGGATTAACCCAAAATTTTTCTGAGTTATCCAAAAAGATAATTTCCCAACTCTTCTTAAACTTAATGGCCTGGCAGATAGAGCCATAACCAAAGCAAATGAAGGTCAGTCTGAAACTTGTGTCCCTTTTTTGCACTTTTCAGCAGATGATTAGGAAACTTTGTTGTAAATTGCAAAGATTTATTTTTTGTTTAAAAGGTTATTTAAGTTTATTTTCATAAATAAAAAGGTCTGGTGAAAGACAACCATATGAACACTAGGTTCACATGGCTGCTGGATCAACTGTTCAGCTTCATTGGGTAGCTGGGTAGAGAGTACTGCCTCCAAACTATATAAAGAGTACTAATTTTTGTCTTCCAACTCAAATTCTAGTACAATACAGTAAAAAACAGTGATTACTTAAATACTCAGAAGGCAGAATACCAGTATGAGAATACCTGTAAAGAGAAGCATTTGTGCATGCTGTAGACTTCATTTAAGGAACTGACATTTATACATAGGAGACAGTAAGAATTCAAAAATAAAATCCAATACATTGGAACTGCCCAAACAAAAATGGGTTTGATATCATTTCCTCAATTATTTCTAGGTGTCAGAAACTCATCTTTCATCAACATTTTAGTCAGAAATCAACGTGATGTCTGTTCTAAATACAGAAAATATGTGATAAAATTACTTTTTGTTTGAATGTTTTCTTCATAGCATTTCTCCAAGAAATTGCCATATCCATAAGACCAAAGAACAGACCTGAAAAATCTATCTCCAGAAGATACAGAAACATAAAGTGCTTCTAACTAGACAGCAGAAGTGCTGCAGATTTGGCAAGTTGCTTGTTTCACTGTGGAGACCTGCAATGAAACAAACAAGAAGATTAAAATGAACACACAAATCTGACAGTACATTATATTTGTGGAATCCTCCTCTTGGAAGAATACAAACAGATTTGGAACCCCATGAAAAACTGAGATAGGCAAAGTGATGAATAATTGGTGGGAGAACCATGCCTGTGGAGGAAGGATGTTTCGCAGCCTGAGTACTTCCATTTCCCCATGTTCTAACATGGTTGTGCTGCTCAGAGTAACAGTGTGCACAGATGTTAAGCTTTGAAAATTAAAAGTGTATGAAGAACTGTGAAGTTCAGGTTGAAAGCTCAGAATATTTTGATGTTACAGTTCTTCTTGTTACATGAAGCATTCCCAAAGTCTTCAGCAGTGCTTGACATATTATAAAAAAAAAGTTTACCTGGAAAAATGAAATTTTAGGCTTGCCACTGCTTTGACACAAGAAAGTTTATTTCAGTCAAAAAGAGCCATAGCTCTGCAATAGTGGCACTTCAAATATAATTTTTGAGATACAAAATCTATGAGAAAAAGAGATTGTGAGGATGCAATCTATGAATGATTTCTTTCCTTTTAACTTATGCAGTCTCAAGGCAGAGATTAAGACTTAGTTTGTAGCTGAACTTCCTTTCTCAAGTACAGAACTTACAAATGTTTGTTCAACTCAGACTCAATAAATGCATTATAAATGGTATTTACAAACTTGTTTATTCTTATTCCTACCACCTCATCTTACATAATTATCATATGAATTCTTTCAAGTCCTTACAGAAGGTCTGCAAACAATATAAAGAGCAGTGACTACACCTCAGCATTCATAAGCTGGAAAAACTCCTACAACCAGTCACTAAGCTATCTCTTAGAGAGTGGAAAGGGAGCTAAAAGGGTAAGATGATATAATTTTAAAAATCCTTTACCCATAGCAAGGCTACTCTATCTCTCAGACATCACTGAATCTTACTTTTTATGACCTGATGTTGACTGTCAAAGATTGTAAACAGATCTTGTATAACATTGGCTCTCTTTTCATTTCTTGTTCATAGATGTGTAGTAACACCAGAAGAAATGGAGGGATGTGAGAATGACTGTAAAATGAGTATGGAAAATCAAACATTTTTCTTCTGACTTTGTGATCATTTTACAGTTTTCCCATTTGAACTCCGGCAAGTTGCATACAAAATCATAATAAGGAAGGCCAAAAAAAGGTTTGAAGTGCAACCTGTTTAAGGCATAAAAGCTAAAAGTAAAAGCTTTTTCAAACACATAAAAAGCAGAAAGCATGCCAGAGTTGGTAGGGCTGGCAAATGATCAAGGAGTGAAAAGAGAACTCAGGGAAGGTTAAGACCTCAAAGAGAAAAGCTAAATGGACTCTTTCCGTCAGTGTTCACTATGAAGGAGATTAGGGAGACTCTTGACATTAGGGCTATTCTTTACAAATTAAGAGTTCTGGATTTGCATCAATATGAATTATCAATAAAAGAGGTTTCGGGGGTGGGGGGCGGGGGTGGGGGGGAGATTATAAAATAATCAAAAACTGAGAGTACAAGAAACTATTCACCTGAAAGTTCTATAAGGGGTTATACATGAAATTGCTGAACTCACAGAATGATGTGCTATCTATCAGCTAAATCATCTTCAACAACTCAACAGAAGGTGATAAGTGCAACATCCATTTTTAAAATGGGACCCAGGGATGATATCATGAGCACAGATGAGCAAGTCTGACCTCTATACTAGAGAATACTTGTAGGAATCTGAATAAAGAACAAAATTTCTAAGCAAATGGGTAAATACAATATATTTGCATAGAGTAAACCCAGCTTTATTGATCCATTTGAGTCCTTTAATGGACTACAGAGGCAGGTACAAAAAGGTGATCCAGGGAATTACTTTAAAATATATTTATTTTAACAAGATCCATTACTAAAGGCTCAGCAGAGAACATATATGGCAAAGGATAAAGGAGAAATTTCTCTTAAGGACTACTGAAAGTTTAAAAGATGGGGTATAATGGATAAGAAGACTTTTTATCATAACAGAAAGGTACCAATGGGTTTGTAGAATGATTTATGCTGAGACGTATTCTATTCAACATATGTGGCCAAGAAGAACAACAACAGAATGATGAGGTAAAAAAAGTTTTCTGATTATGCAGAATTATTCAAGAAAATGAAAAATAAGAGTGATGTATAAAAGCTGTTGAAGAACTTCTTAATACTAAGGGTAATAAAATAACAGTTAAATACTGATAAGTATGAAGAAATGCCAATGGAAAAGTCAACATCAATAGCTCTCTCTCTATATGCACTAGCTAATTTCACTCAGGAGGCAGAACTTTATTTCACTTTGGGTTGTTCTTTGAATATGTTCAAATCGAAAGAGGTAAGTAGAGCATTAAAAAACTGAAAAGGAAAAACAACACTATGTCACTACATAAATTAGTCATGATCCAACAATTTTGATTACTCCTGCTTAAAATATAAAGTAGAATCAAAAAAAGGTATAGACAGGCTGACATTACTGATAAGACCTGTGAGACAGCATCTATACAAGAAATTAAATAGAAAGGTGAGACTAAACTTCTTCTTATGGGAAAAGAAACTCCCTAAAGGGTCTGTGATAAAGATTTATCACAACATTGCTATTTTGAAAAATCTATTATAACACAAATGATTGAAGGACTACTCACTAAATTCCTAAGGAGCAATAATATATAGTGTAACAGAAAAAAAAATATGTTTTTTTCATGCAGTCAGAATTATTCATCATCTGTTATGAAGCATAATAGTTCTGAATTCTAGAGGTATTTAAAGATAAGATTTGTATATATTACAGGGCTATATAAAAGAAAAGATCATATTTCAACTGCCCTATGCCATAGACATGCTACTGGCCAGAACTGTAAATAGGATACTAAATGAATCATACTTTTGGTTTGACATGGTTTTATTTTTGTACTCCCCAAAACCAACAAATATTAATGCCACCTCTTGAAGTTAATTCACATACACAAGTAACTTTAATTTGGATTAATATTTTTCTGACTGCATTACAGGAGTAAGAAACAAACATTAACACATTACAAATCTTACTCCAATTGCTTCTTGTCTTAGTAAGAAAACATTTTGTCTCTTACTAGGTTAAAGGATTTCCCTGCCCCGTCTGTTTTCTCAAATCTTAGAAGTTCTTTACAAACTATTTGCTAGTATGTAAGAGGAAAGACATACTGTATTTTCATCCAGATAAAGGACTCCAAATGTACAGATTGCTGGTAGAGTGTTGAAGCAGCCACTATTACATTGGGGGAAAATAATATCTTTTCCTAAGTGGGTAAAAATAGTTATTTTTATTTGCATTTTTCAGTCATTTGATTGTTTTGGACCAGAAGAAGGAACTGTAATCAGTTGTGTTCCACAAAAGGGAGCTGCAAATCAGAAAAACACAGTTATCAAAACTTCCTCAGGATGGTTACCAATTTGTTATTGAATAGAAATTCATTAGGTTCCTCAGTGGCATAGTGTACATAACAGTGAGTTACTGAAATTACAGAATATGTGTTTGCAAGTATACAATCAAGATGCTTGTTCCATTCTGGTTATGAATCCTCACTCTAGAATTCTCTGAAGTGCTGTTAGTGAACAGAATGCATGCTGCAGGGAAAGTCAGTGGGATTTTGTCACTGGTTTCTTTTGGGCCAACATTCTTTGGGCCAACATTCTTTGTGTTTGCAAACATTGACCTTCTTTATTTTAGAAGCACTTTTACAAAGTATTTGTGTTTTGCAAAGCTATTTATTAATTTCTCTATTGAGGGTTTTTTCCCCCTATAAAGTGCATTAATGTATCCTTATCTTCAATTGGCATTTGTTTTACTAAAGTTCCCTTCCCTTTTGGTATATATAGATGGTATGCAGGGAAATGGTGAAGATTTTTCTTCATATTACAGTTCTGTAGCTCTTTTGATTGCCCTCTGGTTTTCACTACAATCACTGGCAGCTGAGCATGAAATCATGCTGCTGAGTGAAACATGGTGGCTTCCTCATAAAAGAATTCTTGATTACATTTCTTTTACATATTTATTTATACATTAGAGAAAAGATGAGGAACAGAATGCCAGTCAGTGAGCTACATTCTGATTGGCAGGTGATAGCCTCGTACCACTGAGCAGCACCTGTGCCTACACAATGTTTACAACAAATCAAGTCTTCGATGAAAATTAATTACCCAACCTAAACGTTGGAAAGGCCAAGTGACACTGATTGGGAAATCAAAGCAATAGCTGAAATGTTATCTGCTCCCTTCTCTAAAGTCACACAGCATTCTCATTATGGCATTTTTCAGTTTTAGGAGAGGAAGCTGTATTTCATGAACAGCCTCAGTTGCAAAGTATGACTTGTATGTGGCAAAATCTGTGACTCACAACTTTGTAGTACAACTCTTTAATGCTGTTTGTTTACTGCTATTCAAAGAATAGGGTTAAATGATTTTAGGTATTGATTTTTGAAGCAAATCATATTAAATTATACCAGCAATTCACTTTTATCTTCCTAAAAAATTCAATACAAATTGGGTCACTTCCACTGACAGACATCTGAATATACATTCTCATTTGGTGATGATTGTATCACTCACTGAACACCAGCATTCCAGAGCACATTCAAATACAGTTACATTTCCTGATTTTTCTTGACCCCTAAGGAGACAATGGAAAAAAAAAAAAAGAAAAACACCAAACCCCCAAAAAACCAAACCAAAAAACCCACCAGAATTCAGAGAATAGGCAAGAAATCACAGAGGTTTTGCAGCTGTGGGTGGATTGCTTTGACTTGGATACACAGTAACAAAAAATGCAGAAAATATTTGCTCCTTTCAGGCATTCCAGCCTGCAACTTTGTATACATATGGTCTTTAAAAAATATTTTCATTTTCTATGTAAGCATACAACAGTGTAAGTCGCTACACAGATACTAAATTCCACACATTGTTGACCTGTTTCTGCAACTACTTCCATATCTAAACCACCTCAGTAAAGAACCATTTAAATCGATCAAATTTCCTTGCAGGATAAGACTCTGTAGATCACAATCTCATTTGGTAGAAATCTCCATCGCTTCTTGTACACTTATCACATTTTTAAATAAAACACATTTGCCAGAAGTTTAATGAAATACTGAGTTTTTAAAATAAATGATACCAATATAATAGTGGATGGTATTTTTGAACACAATTTCAATGATCATTATAATTTAGTCTTTCTGTTTTAATGTTGTGACAATCCATTTCAAGCTGTTCAGTCAAAATACGTATAGAAATTTCCAGTCCTTGCAAAGATTATCACACAGAATGGTTGGGAGGGGGCAGATGAAGGTCTAAATTATCGGAAAAGAACAGAATACAAAAATACCATAATATGTGCAGCTCAAATGAAATCTTGACAGCTGCTCTTCACAAATATTGCTGACATGGTTTATATTACATTAAAATTCAGAATTACTGCATTTTCAACAGTTTCTCATTTCACAGCTGGCATTTCATGTTGTAAGCATCCTGAGATTTACAAAGCTGTATGTAGTGTAAAAATATTGTTTTAAATGGACAATTTCATAAGCATGTTTACTAATTGCTACATTTTAGCAACATAAAATGTAAATATACTGTGTGTTCCAGAAGTCAGAGTGCTTTACATAAGAAAAGGAGCTGAACCTAATAGCTTCAGTTTCATTAAACTTTCATAAAAGTCACTAGAAAACAAATATTTTTATGCAAATTTTAAAAGAATGGCATAATTTATGAAGTTACGTTTGCAATGTCAAAAATGCAATGTAAAATACACAAAGAATGGTATTGATACTTGTTACTAGAAGGTATAGCAGCTATTAACCAGACAGACCACAGAATCTTAATAAAGCACTGCTTTCTAATAATGTTTAGATGGGATTCATTGTGATATTTTCTAAAGTGATATAAAACAAGCCTAGCACAAAATGCAAATGCTCTATTCCAGCAATGTTTTTCTAAGACCTGCAGAAATGATGGAAAGGGCAGATTTCCCAGGAATTAAGTCAGTATTTTATACATTTCATCATGCTTCTCTATTCCAGTCTTCAGAAGGAATACAGCATACAACCTATATTTCTGCAGATCCTTGTGACATAAGGCATGCAAAATTATCTGCATATAAGTAACTTGGAAATTTTGGGTAAGCCCACAGGATTTAGTGAAATTCCTTAAATATAAAATTAGTCAGAGAAGAAAATGCACTGCTCTTTCCAAAGCTTTCTCCCTTTTTACATAAGCCACTATTATCAGCTCAAAGTCTGGAACAAACTTGTATAATTCACATAATGTTTTTAAACCAGTAACAAGACACACATTTGAACTTTATCATAAAATCTGAGGTATTGCAGAATATTTCTTGATAAAGCTAAAAGAATCAGAATAAAGTTGGAAAAATGACTCCAAGTCTAACCCTGTTTCCTTTTTCAAGCCTTCTACTCTATCTATAAAAAAGAGTTGGCTCTTGAGTGTGTAGAGGCCATGTCCTGATACTGACACTGACATCATTCTCAGTTCTTCCACAGATTTTGTATTACAAACAACCATGGAAAGAGGCTCTGGTAGCATCACCAGCAACTCAGTGTCTTCCTCCAGTGACCTTCTCAGACAAGTTCCTTCTCTTCCCATCTATCCCCCAAATAATATGTCTTATTCCCATATTATTTTTGGCATCATTGCAGGATATTTTTTTTCCTACTAAAATACAAATGTGTGACTAATTTTTTTCATAGTCTGATTTTTTTTTCTATAGTCTGACACTATTTCTGCATAGTAATAGTAAAGATGCCTGCCATTTCTTAACATCATGTCTTCAGATTTTCCTTGTAGTTCTGCCAGGGGGCAGGTTTGCTTGGATACAACTGACGTTCAGTAGCCTCAGCATGTCCTCAGTAGGTCATATAAAAATTAGACAGCTAGAAACCCTTTTGGCTAATCTTTCTGCATATGTGTATCATAATCCATCCATGCTTCACCTTATTCATATTTTTATTATTATTTTTGAATCATATTTTCAAAATGGATTTCCCTTAAGACAATGCAAACCCCATCCATCAAAAAAAAAAAAAAAAAAAGTCTTATGTTCTGTATCAAATGGGACACGTGCAAAACCAGGATCTGAGCACCAAGAAAGTCTAAACCATGATAACTGAAATAATTCTTTCATTTAGAGCATTAGGCGAAGGCTGCACCTCAGCAACCACTTGCCTAAATGAAGATTTGGATTACTAAACATACTGCATCCTCACAGAACTCATTCCAGAAGAATTCAAGTAAGCATGTACTTGTAGAATATTCTCTTTTACAGAAGCTGGCACCTGGCTATGACCCCTCCAGCTTTTAGCTATGAACAGAAGTCAAAAGCATCTTGTTGCAGAAACCTAAGCGTTCTTTGCATGAAACTTTCAGAGACTTTCAGATACTCTGAGTAAAAAACTTCAAGACCCTCAAACTTTAAACACCTTAAGATATTTCAAAAAAATTTCTAACAAATATTGATTTTAAAAAAAGTGATTATGTCTATTTCATTTCAGTCTCCAGTGCTGCACACATTAACGCACATTTACTTTACTCAGAGAAGGAAAATAAACTATTCCTGTGTGCTTGTAGGATGAAGACCTACAACATTCAGAAAGAGACATTGTTATTCTCAGGGAGTCATTTCAATTTTTTCCAAGTTCTTCTCATACTTTGTACATCATGAACAGAGTTGATAATTGGGCTTTATTATGATTTGGAATAAGAGGCATGAGAAATAGAAGAGTGATCAGAACCCTTTAAGATGTTTCTTGGAGTTTAAACAACAGTTTCCTAAGTGCTTCTTTCACTTCAAGAAGAACAAGAAGGACTGGCTGCAAGGAGGATTTTATCATCATGCATTAAAGTGTAAGACTGTGGAAAAATTATAGTTAGAATAATTCTTCATCAGTTAATTTAAAAGACTTTTCATGTGTCCAAACACACTGGGTATATTAGACTCACAGGACCATTCAGGCTGGAAAAAACCTTAAGATCATTGAGTTCAACCTTTAACCTAACACTGCCAAGCCCACCACTAAACCATGTCCCGAAGTACCACATCTACACATCTTTTAATTACGTCCAGGAATGGTGACTCGATCACCTCCCTGGACAGCCTGTTCCAATGCTTGACAACTCTCAGTGAAGAATTTTTTCCTAATAGCCATTGTAAATCTTCCCCAGTGCTACTTGAAGCCATTTCCTCTTGCCTATTGCTTATACTTGAGAGAAGAGACCAACACCCAGAAAAATATGGAATGCTTCAGGAATTTGTGTGTCATCCTTATGCAGGGGCCATAAAAAGATCTACAAAATACACAACAGGAAGGAAGGTTGAAGGAGATAATAAATATTATCACAATAGTCAAGATTCTGTTATAAAGACTAATGACTTGATTGACTGCTGATGCTGAAAATTCTTTTCTATTTGTGTGAAGATGTATTCAGCCATTTTCACTTCATGTATGTATTTGTTTGAACTGCTACTGCTACTGAACTTCACCCAGCCACAACAGCAAAAAAGGTGATAAAATATATACAAGTGAATAAAATGTCAGCTGGTTCATTGACTGTGGAAAATAAGCTATGTATATCTTAAAATGTGACACATATCAAGGTGTCTTAGAAGCTATTTTGAAACGATTTGTCTTATTAACAGCTAGCAGTTAACAGCACAGTAATCTTTCCCTGAAAACATCACACTGTCATAAGAACTAATGCATATTTCTAACCACAAAATGATACTCTACATAATGAGTCATATTGTTCACTTAACATAATTCCTATTCTTTATTTTTATACATTATCTATTTCAATTTCTTGAACAATTATACATAAAATCTGTAATTATGTTTTGTTAAATAATGGTCACAGTATAACTGGAACAATTAAGCATGGAGGTTATCTGTTGTGACACTTTTGCTGTGGTTACCAATACTATCTTCCGAAGAAATATTATTCTGTAATATAAAGTGTATTCATCAGCTATTAAAACACAGCAATATCAACAGAAAATGCTGCTGCATTTATGTGATATATGAAAAACTATAGGTAATAGCACAGTAGGTGTGTGATGGATATCTTTCCCTGTAACGGCTCTTCACCACTTTGCCCACGTTCTTACTATGTTCATTTCAGCTTGTTCTGTTCAGATGTAAAGCTCCTGGAAAGATATGCCATTTAGATTCTGTCTGGAGTTTTTAATCTGATAAGAATACATTGACAGCACCTACAAGAATTCTGTAGTTCTATCATACGATCCTACAGTGTTTGACAAAACAAGTGTTTGGGTTTTTTTTTTATGCAGTATTCACAAGCAACGATGATGACTGATTATTAGACTACTTAGATGCCTTATGAAACTCAAAGGTCATGATTTTCTCTAACTTCACAAGGGGATGACACAGGATATATCCCAAGATGTGAAATGAAACTCCCAGTAAAACAAAAATGGTAATTTTCAAAATTTTCATGATTTCACTTCTAATAGGTTCTCCATTCACTGTCCCCTCCAATAGAGTCTGATTCATAGAGAATCATTACTGTTTTGGAGTTAGGACTTTCTGTTCCTGAAGGAAGACATTCTTTTTTTAAGAAGAGAAATATGCCAGTTGCAGAAACTTCTGACCATTATGCTGATTTCCCTCAAGTCAGTAAAGATTTACATCCCTGAACACCTGCCTTTCATTCTTATTTCAGAAATGAGATCAGGTTTTACATTACCCAGTTAATTAGGTTTTTGTATGTTTTCTAAAATAATTGGAAATCTTTCCATAAGCTTAATTATGCCAGTGTCTGAATATTTTCTCTTCTAGAAGGAAGAATAAGATTGGTAGAGGACATAATACAAACCAGGTCAGAGGTACAGATTGAGAAAATTATCTCCAAATATTCCCACATTTTTTCCACAGATTTACAGTCATACACCTACAAAATTTAATCCAGACTGTCTGGGCACATATGTATTTCTGTTTAAAACATAAATATCAGAGTAGAATGAATAAAGTATTTTCCATGAATATCATTTGATTTTTAACAGAAATTTTCTTCAATCATAACTGAGTGGCTGAACATTTCTAAGATAAATGGTTGCAAAAAGTGAGACTGCAAACTTACTATTTAAGAAAATTTTTCACAACACATATTGGGTCATTCAAAATTGTTGTTACCTAAATTCCAGTAAACGAATTTAAAATAGTGCTGTGCTGACTATTCAGAAAAACAAACAAACACAACAATTATATGTCTTTCATGTTGTAAACATTGAAGCATAATCATAATTTCATTTGTTTTATAAGTAACCCTGAACATTTCCTTCACTGCACAACCCCACCCCACTGAATTTGGAGGGTCTAATACTGTAAACGAGGTGTGCATGTTGCAGGAGTAAGGCCTCACATTCCCATACAACTGATCACTGAAACATGAAATAGCATCTACAACATTAGGTAGCCATAATCAAATGGTATTGAATCTTTTTTACAAAACCGGCTGAATTTGGAATGACTCAGAGATTGTCAGACCACACTCATGAGAATTTTGCAAGCAGATAAAAACAGAAAGCAGAGGAATTATTTATTAGGACTCCAATGTTAGAAACCAGAAATCATGAGTTCTACTCCAAGCTCTACCACTGACCTTCTGTGTGACCTTAGGCAAATAGCTTTATCTGGTTGTGACTGTTGCACCACTGTTTTTTGCTGTCCTGCCTTTCTAGGTTTGAAATTTTTCAGCCAAAACATTGACTTTTCCTCCATGTTCATAGAACAGCCTAATATACCCCTACCCGATGTTGACTGGTGCCTTTAAGTGTTAGGGTAATACAAGTAAATGGTAAAAAATAGGTAAATAAGATTAAAGGCATTAATTTAGTTTACTTCAAAATCCTGTAGAGAATTATTCTTTACAGTACTGCAATGTATTGTAACTATACACTACGTATCTTTATCAAATGAAAGTTTCCGTGCTGTGATTTTAAATATAATTAAGGACCAAGATTTTTTCTAAGGAAAAGGTGTGAATTATTTCAGTGCTAGATTCACATAAGGCTTCATGGGTTTTTTTGCGAAGTATTTCCCCTTTCTACACGAAATTTGAGGACAATGCACATTTGCCTGAGATTCCCACAACAGCTTTAAATAAACTCTTGGAGTTTCAAAAAATCCACCTGTCTGTGGAACATCAGTTAAACGTGTATTCCAATGATTTTTATGTGTCAGATTTATGTGATAAAACTGATATACTCTTAACCCATTGGACTAACTGTGCAGGTGCAGTATTAATTGTCAGAAGATAGAGAGTGCTTAAAGCAAGACATGAGAAAATGGCTTCAGTATTTAATGCTTGGAATGACATAGATAAAAATCTCTGAACCAGGAAAAACTGAAGTCCCTAAGTTTATACACAGAATGGTTTCTATACTGAGTTGATGTGAGACTGCTCAGCCTGTGATCTTGTAAAGACACACAAGTTCAGTGAGAATACTAATACATCTTTTAACAAATACGTACTAAACTGACTAGGAAAAAGAACCAAGTTATGGATATAGAAGTCCTCTTTTATGTTCAAGATGAAGATGATGGTCTACATGCCTACGTGACCTCAAAAATTCCCTTTAGGTTCCTATGCAGTTACTCTACAATCCTATAATAAAGCTATACAAACAACGGAATCTCTTACGATGTGTCAGGTAAATGTTTCCATATTAATTGGACAAAATCTGTAATTTCTATAGCAAAACTTTGCAAAAGTGCTTGTTACAGTAAAAGAGATAAGTTCAGTTAGTTATTAAAAAAAAAATCTGGAGAAGAATTTAATGTGTTTCATGGTTTTATTTAATGTTAGAAAGGAATGTTGTCTGATATTCACCAAATGTTAACAGATGTACCATGGCCACGCCTCTGTTGTTATTTTCCCCTGAGGCATGTAATTTAAGCACAGACATAAAATAAAAATTATAAGAAAAAAATATCTCTTATAGGACTTAACTGCCATACCCAGTATTTGTTATTTCTGTATTGTCTTCATCAGTCTGAGCTTGTCACATGTGTTTTAATACATGATTTATGGTTATAAATTAATTTTCCATTCTCATTTATAATATGGTGTCACATTTTATCACAAGTGCATTTAATCATCTCCTGTCTGCATATTAATGGTTACAAATATGATACCTGTATAAACCTAGCAACCAGTGGCTGTAACTGTCTCAGATTGCAATGGTTGAATGCTTTGAAAAATACTGATAAATAGAGAAGTTCAGATATTTTTATGTGTGTCTCTCCCTTTTTAATAGCCAAGATAAAATTCCACTGCTTTACTAAGGACTTGATACTTTTTCCCTCTTGAAAAATCTTCTGCATGTACTTATCTGTCCTCAGAACAGTGTCAGTGCATAAAATTAAGCATGTATAAAGATTTTAAGAATTGGTACATAAAAGGAAAAGATAAAAAGATTGTTGCTTCTAAAGGAGAAGAAGGATCAGATAGAAGAAACAGCAATATATGTCCAAATATAAGATAATTAAAAAAAAACAAAACCAAAAACAACATACAGCGGTTTGTTTGAATTTTCTTGGTCAAATTTTGCTAGTAACATGAGCATATATTTATTTTCAGGGCAACATTTCCAAGGAACTGAAAATCTTCAGATAGTAACATTTAAATGCAACATTTAAGTACAACTTTTAAATTAATTTTCCTGAGTAGAGAAGTCTTCACTATTGTTTAGTCCATGTCTTTATCTTAGATCTTTTGTAAATATGTGTTTGAGAAATTTTGATGTAAACATTTCAATTCCAATATTTTAGAAGAATATGAGCTGCAGTAACATCAACTATTTTAATAGGGAAAAGAAAAAACAACCAACTGTGCAAGAAAACATCAATTAAAAATGCATGTAAATTCATGTGGCTTGCAGTACTGCAGCAAGCATCATTATAGTGCCAATTTTTTGTTTATGCTGTCTGAATGCTTTCTGAATAAACAAAACAAACAAACAACACCCCCCCCCCCCCCCCCCCCCCCCAAATTTAAGGTCTACATAGGGACATTTAGGGCAACTTATTTGAAGCTGTCAATGCCAATTGTGTCAACTTCATAGACAGAGAGTTTGAGCCTACAAGAACTAGCTTGTGAGCATTTTTATTTTTAATTACTTTTAGTGGAATATTTGACATTTTTTGTGCATTCTGTCCCAAGCAAAGGAATGTAGCATACTCCGTAACAGACAAGTGTGTGCAGCTGACAAGCCAAAAATCTTGTACTGTCATTCACGTGGTATGTGTGGAGCTTTCCGCAAAACAACAGAAACATAAATGATTCTAGGTATGAAGAAAGAATATAGACCATATTTGTCAGAAGGCAAAGATAAAAATGATTTAGATACATGACAGATCAAAACCACTAGGATATTATTTTTATTTTAATCTCCAAAATAGAAGCCTTTCAAACCACCTTATAAATATAAGTGCAGGAAGTGCACATTCTGAGAGCATGCAGAAGACAGGTAAACATCTATTTGCAATTACTGAAGTTCACGAAGTGCACCAAGTTCAGCTGTGAGTAGGCAAAATTCCAAGTGAAGTAGACAGTGTTGCCAAAATTCAGAGTTCAAATTGCAAGGAATTAAGTGTCCTGTATGTTGAAAAGTATAACAAGATCATCTTAGAGTCAGTTCCATAAAGTACATCTGATGACCTTTGCATATACATTGAGATTCAAGAACATTTTTCTATGTATTGATCATCATAAATATAATTGTGGATCAAGCTAGAAGGTGAATATATACTCATTGCATTGCTTACAATAGTTTTGTCAAAGTTTTTAGTTAACAAAAATAAAAATGTCAAATATGTCATCAATATGGTGAGAAACCCCATACACTAAGACAAAAGATCTCTGTAAAGAAAAACAGGTTCTGAATATAAACAACTCTGTTTTCTTTACCAGGAAAGGAAGACCAAAATAGAAGGCATTTAATACCAGCATCATCTGAATGCAGGAAGATTAACATGGTTTTGTTTTTCAGAGTGATAAATTTTTGCTACTGTAATCAACCATATGGTCTACCTGTCTTGGAAAAGTCCACTTCCCAAATAGCTATTCATATTTCACTTGGCTCCAGTCAGTTTTTGAGACCTTGACCATGACAAGTTAATACTTGCTTTGCTTACTCAAACATATGGAGCTTTCTGTCTCTCACTAAACTCTTCCCCTCTCCTCAAATAATTTCTACAGCTCTCTTCTCTATAATCTCGGTTTCTTTAATGCTTTGAAAAAATGAAGGTCCAAGCTTAACATGCAATATTCTACCATAAGTCTTACTAGTGATATACAACGTGCTAAAAATCAAGCTTTTACTACTTACAATTATTCTGCATGAAACTGTAATTAACTGATAGCAACAGTGGACTGTCATTTACTATAATTACCAGCCAGGAGGTTTCAGAGACAGGGAAATGAATAGACTCAAAAGTCTTGGTTTCCATCTCAGTTTCTAAATAAGATTAGAATAAGAATGAGTCTTTTTGTGTTGATATCTATAGGCACTATAAATGGTCCAGCTTGACCTAATTGCAACTTGAATAATACACAATTTTTAAAAGCCAGGCAACTTTGCCAACAGTGAATGCTTTCATCCCAAAATGTACTTCATCTGTCAAAGATCATGTCTTAGTTTTGAAACATAAACTGTTAACCCTTTTTAAAGGAAAACATTGTCACTCTCTTTTCTGGAATAAAACAGTACATTCCATAATAATTATCACTTTGGAAATTACTTCAACATCTTGACAATTGTCTAATATAAAGGGAAAATGGGATTGCAGAGAATTGTTCTCTAGCAGAATTTTCATGCAAAAATATTGGCTAGTACTCTACCAATTTTTGAGGTTATAAGCAAATGAAAACAGAAACTTTCATGCAAAAGCTGGTAACTGTAACAACAAGCACCAACACCAGCTCTCTCTTTAAGGTCATGCCAAGTTAAATAACATACAATACCTGAAAAGCACTTTTGTGTGTGTGTATGTGTGTAAGCTTTTCACACTATTCCAAAGTGTGAGAGGCCGTTCATGTCACACTGTTCTTGAAGAAAAATGGAACTTTTTAATTACACATGATTCAGAATGTGCTACTCATATCTGTTTGTCTTTATCTGTATCACTTCTTTGGGATTCATCAATGTCAGTGATGTGAAGGTATTTGTGTTCAGAATAAAGGGCATAAAGACTAACCTCAGTTTTTACCATATCTGAGTTTATTCATGTTTACTTAATGAAGGAATCTGTGCATGATCAATCACGTATCACAACTATTATCTACTCCAAATATAGAGGAAAGATAACTGACAGTTTTAGCAAGCAAAGGTTGTTTGAAATGAGTTAACAAGTCCTGGCTTTTCAAGACCCTTCTACAGTATCATTCGGAAACATACATTCCTGTTTGGGGCCAGTAGAAGACAAATAACAACACCTCCCACACCCAAAATCTACAGGTTAAATGTTTTCTTCATGATATGTTTTGTATACTACAGTACTGCACTGCAAAATATCCTCAGGAAGAAACTGTATCTCATTCCTGAAAACAAAACAAAACAAAACAAAACACAACATGTATGTGATACCTACTTTTCCTTAATCTAGTTACACTGTTTCAGAATTATCTCTGATATCTTTTTGTGTAAGAAGTACATTTGCGATAAATGGGATTTTTTAAAATTAAAAATGCCTCATTAAAATATACATTTCAAAGTGTAACAATTTTTGACCAGTATCCTTATTTGTTCTCACCTATCTGACCTCTCCAGTCTCCTTGAAGCTTATTCCATCCTTCAGTTCTTAAGCCTAACTCTAACTGGTCCTCACTCTTACATTGCTATGGATCAAGTGATTTCACTTTAAATTACTACTACTTTGATCGTGTATAGAGGATGCTTGAATCAGCTGCAAAAGTTTACAGAACTCCAGCTCTGTGAATAGGCAGCAGCAATGAGGATATGTCGACCAGATGATGATCAGAGACCCTGATCACAGTTCAGTCCGCCAAAAGAGTTACGGAGAACAGTCATTGCTTAAGAGAAAACTAGCTCATCCACTTATTAAAAATTTTCTGTTGCCTCCTTCTTTCATAGACAGATTTTATTTTTTCCTTTCAACTGATTTTTCTTTTTTTTTTGGTTACCTTCCTAACTTTGATTTCTACTACAGTGTGCACATTGTCAGAATAACCTCACTGAAAATGCCTCTTTGCTCTATATTTCCAGCTAGCTGACCTCTGAGGAATAATCCTTATGAATTATTCTACCTGTCCTACTGCAAACAAGGGCATATTTCACTGGAGGTGTAAAAGCCTGTTTCAGAATAACAACAACAAAACTAGCAATCTATAGCATGCACACTATGAGATTGAAGATATTCTGGGTCAGCTCACCAGGTCCAGGAGAACAGAAATGACCCCAGGCTTTTCACAGATACGTAGAGATTATTATGAACTGCAGCTACATCACCCAGGTTGCAGGGAAGAGATCACTATGATCACATCGCCCTTCACCTGTACTGTGACATACCTGTGACACAACAAAGTGTATCAGAGCACTTCTGACAAGTCAATTAGGAATGCATTTAATAGGAATTTTCCAATCAGATCAACTCTTGAATGAAAGGACTAGCTTTGCACTGACTTTGGGTACATGGATATAATTCCCAATGGGGAAGAGGGCATCTCACACTGGTTTTCCTACAGAAAATAGGACTGAAACATTTCTGCCCCTCATAGCATGACCATCGTGGCCTCAAATGCATATGAGGAATATGCAGACAGGATTACAATTATGATGTGTGGAAATATTTTAGCATCAGCATGGGGCAGTGTGACTCCTGGAAATTCGCTATCTCTACTCGTTTGCGTAAGAGCAAAATCCAGCATGATACCTGTTGTACTGGTTAGTGCTAGTCAGAGCGGAAAAGAAAAAAATATAAATGTCAGTGGAAAGGAGATGCAACCTGGATCTGGTGAATCTACATGTTTTAGAAAAATAACAGTGGAATAGAGGAAGCACAAGAGAGTTGCTCGTATGACAGCTACATTTGACGACATATGCAATGTGTCAGCCTGTTAGATCAAATGAATAAAGCTACACAAGAACGTCACACCAAGTTTTCTTTTTTGTTGATGTTGCTTCTTTCCCCAGAAAACATGGTGCAGGCTAGCTGAATCAGCTGGATAATTATTTTTAGCTGACTGCATTCTAGGTATTTAATCATACTATGCCCTTAACCTAAGACATTCTCACTTCTGAATAACACTTCTAACATAGCATGGTTAGACCACTGCTAAGATAAACAACTAACCCCAATTTCCCTAGAATTACACATCCTTCAAGGTTAAAAATGGATAGTATATCAGGCATCATAAGTTTTGCATTTCAACAGTGTTCATAGTTTTTATAATTAGTTTAAATTTAATCCCCCCCAACTCTTTGTTAGAACTGCATCTTCAGCCTTACTAATAGTTGAAGATTACAAAAATCAACATCAAAAGGTGGAAAATTACTAAAAGTAAAGATAAAACTGTTATGACCAAGCTAATTTCAAAAATAGATACCGAGATATGGTGTAAAGAAACAGCAAACTGCAAGGAGACTCATGTACTTAGCAGATCAAAGGTGGATATACCATGGCTAATCATAACACTGTACAAATACTCAAACCACTTCACCAGCCAGGTTTCCTCTATGCTGCTACAAATTTGACCTGTGTAATTAAATTACATTTTTAATCCTGTAATAAGAGGTTATTGGTATGACTAAAAAGAAAGCATGTTTTCATTTTGGGCATAAATCTTAAAAATGTAAAACACTGCAAAAGGAGGTATGCTGTTATGTCATTCTTGATGTAGATAGCAAAATTTTTGCAGCTGCTTTTTTTTTTTTTTTTTTTAGAAATACCTCTATATCAAATTCTGTAGTTTGCCAATTTTTCATAATTTGGGGGGGGCAGAGGGGGCAAAGAGGAGAGATGATTTTGTGTCAGAATCTCAGAATCATCTTTAACTGAGAGAATATTTACCTTATTTTCTTTATCTTACACAACAATCAAGTAGTAAAATAGTCATATGCTGCTAAATCCTGAAATTTTTCTTTCCAACATAAAGATGATTTTTTGAACTTGTAGAGACTTACTCTGCTGACAATCCTCCTGTGCACTGAAAGTGTTACAGGGTCTTTATTATACAAGAAATTTTTTCTTTTTTTAATTGGCAGTTAGGGAGATCTCTGGCCCTGTCTAACAGCAGTAACAGAATCTTCTTATATGATCCAGGGTCTAAGCATTTCTCACACCTGAAAGTATACAACATTACTTGAGTATCCATTTCTAGATTCCTTATTCAGAAGTGCTGCTAACGCCAATGATAACAGTGTTTCTGAATAAAGAAACGCTGGTAACAGCACTCACAGGCTTAATCAACCCACTTACTGTTTACATTTCTGTCATAATTTTTCATATTAAAACAGACATTCACAGGAAAAATAGCTGATTGTTACATGATATGTGATCTCCATATATTTTCCACTTCTGAACACAAAAACTAATAGAACAAAAGAAACCTCCAACAAACCAAACAAAAAATACCATGCATTTTGGACAGATACTGCTTTTTAAACCTCATCCACCATTTCTGTGTCAACTGCATGGATATCACTGATGAGTAATCCTGAGGTGTGAGTTTCTACTTAAACTACATAGCTGGAAGGGTCATGGAAATTACTATTTGTGTTGTAGTATGTAAATTTATAAATAAACCACAATGGTAAATATCAATTATTTCAGTGTTTCACTTGGAGATTCACTGACACGTCTCAATGCATTTCAGCGTGCCTATCACCTTGAGGGCAAGGTGGAGAGAATGGTAAAGTGATATTAAGCAAACAACTTAGACCTCTTTATGTCTGGCTCATCATCCATTTTATGAATGATCAATACATTCTGATATATACATCTAAGACATAACACTACTGAAGTCAATCCTAGAGAGGCATGATTTTCCAGCACCATTTTGTTATTAAGTAAAAGATCACCAAAGTCCTTCCCATAATTAAATTCTATACATATACTTAACATAAATGAGTTGAGATAATTGCATCTAGATCTGAAGTCTCATGATCAGCCCTGTTTGTTTATAATAGTCAGGGACCGCTCTGTGTTTAAAGGCCAATGGAGAAAGGACAATGGCCTTGTACCCTACTTCAAAAAGAACAGTCCAAGGAAATCTGAAATACAAATGCAGTGGATATCTGAATGTTAAATATAATACTGTTAGGAAGGTATGATATAAAGCCATACATTTTTAAAAGCTGTTCTTTAATTATTACTGTAGGTCCAAAGCAATAGGTTTCAAGGACAAAGCAATGACTCTTTAAGCTGTGAAAGCCTGTAAATGGATCAGGGTACCCATACTATTTGTTTCTCAAACCTTCTGAATAATGAATTACAGGAAATTCAATTTCAAAAGTGGAATTTGGACTGTGTTTAAGTGACAGAAATTTTTAGAAGTTCAGACCAAAATTAAGGCATAGAAACATAAACAATCTTATTAATTCATATGGGGGGGAAATATTTTTTTGTTTGTTTTGGAAAATTATCACCATTTTACTTTTAGGGTACAAATACATATATAACAAAAACCAAAACAAAACAACAAAAAAACCCCAAAACAACCTCTGAAAAAAGATCTAGTCTACTCCCTGCCCCATGGAAAGATCATCTTTATTGAAACTATTTCTGAGGTAAGTATGGCTAATTTATTCCTAGAAGTGATGAAGTTTTCTAACAATCCAAGTCAATTTCTACAGTGACATTTCCCTTGAGTAGTTCTCTCCTAATGTCCTACTTAGCTTTCTACATCATCGCTCTCAATGAATCTTTCCAGTTAGATAGTGGGTCACTGAAAAAATACTTCCTGTACGTGATTCTTCAACATACTTATAACAGTTTATTCTAGAGTATATATTTAGCTTACTAATGAGAATATCCTGTTATTAGATGGTATTACATGCTTTATAAAAAAGTGAAGCTATATACAATATCTAATGCCTCAGAAATATCAATACAATACCTTACATAACAAAAAGAAGTTGCTTTCTTCTGACATTTTTTTCATGCTTTTGTACTACCAGTCTTCTCACTATTTTTATGTGTTTATAAATGGTTTAATTGTCACATTATTTGTTCCCATCTCATCCATAAGTTCAGCCTCTCATTTTCTCCTCTTTCTTACAACAGACAATATGCTTGGCATGTTGCACTGTTTCAAAGATAACCAGTGATGACTCAAAGAGCTTCAATCAATTCTCACAATTAATTTGGGTAAATTTCTTCCAAATCAGCTGATGTGTAAGCATCTGATTTAGAAAGAAGTCTCTGTTCTGATCTTTCCCTAGACTATCACAAGTTCTTTTTCCTTTGCCACTAATGTTAGTTGCTTTAAACTTATCACAGCAGAGCTTTTTAGTTAAGATTGATGTAGAAAAGGTATTAACACTCTGACCTTCTAAAAACATCAGCTGTAATTTATTTTCCTTCTCATCTGAGAAGCAGACCAACTCTTTCCTTTTTCTCTTACAACTAATGTGGTTACAGAATTCTTCCTTTTATTCTTTATGTGCCTTGCTAGCTGTATCTGGTCTTCTGATGTTTCACTTATATTTCTGTGCTATTTTTTGATATTTATACTGTTAATACTTTGACTCTTTTTCTATTTTCTGTAGACTTCTTTTTTTCATGATCAAGTCATTGAGGAACTCATTATTTAGCCAACTTAGTGCTTCACCTAATCTTCCTATGCCTTCTTTCTTTTAGGATAACTTTTGCTTTTAGTCTTCATATTTCTTCCGTAAGTAACTGTCAGCCTCTCCAGAAGCCCTTTTCCCCTTAGATATCAGATATTACCTGGTGATTTTCTGAGCTTACAGAAATCCAGTTCTACTTTATTTATTCACTATTCTTCTTTTTATTCTCCAAAATCACATATTGGACAACTTTATTCTTATTCAGATCCAGTCCATAGATGTCTACTAATTCCTTTGATCACCTGGTCATTCCTGTCATTAAATAAATCTGAACAAATATTGCATCACACATGCGATTTTCTTTTATTAAAATTTTATGTTTCTGTACAATTTGCAAGGTGTGTTTGGCTGCTCATAGTCTAATCAGTGTGTCTAATCAATAAACAATCAGTATGTCTAATCAATAAAAATAGTCCCAGAGTGACTCCTTTATATGAATTACAATGATGAATGTGTTTTTATCTATGAAAACACCCAAAAGCAAAAGTTTTGAAGACTGGTGGGGCTGGGATGAACTTACAAGATCAAAAGCATCAGGTCTTCTAGTTTCACATTTCTCATGGAAAGAATTTGCAAAGGACAGAATCTCCCATAAACTGTTACCAGTGAGACACATACCATGACAGAACTGACACATTTATGTACATAATTATTTGCTCTTCTTGTTTATTATATCAGATTTTCTAAATCATAGGCACTCATTGTATTTGGCTATCAGCACAACATTTTTGATCCAGTCAGGAAGAGCACAAGGGAAGAGCAACTGAATCCATTGATTTTAAGCTATGAACCTTATTGCACAGGTATTTTCCAGTTAGAATAAGCAAACAACACACAAATAAATTAAAATATGCAAATAATACAGCCCATTATAATGGTAAATAGTCATTTAAGACTATCACTTTAAAAAAGTTACTAAAATAATAGTACTTAACTGATATTTTTATTAAATTGTTCTTTAGTGAATTGACAGAACTAATAACTAATATATTTTTAATAAAGGATGTAAATGTAACACAAGCACCATATTGTACGTTCTTGAATGAACTGTACTTTTAGTATCATGCTTGCCACTTAATGTAATTTTTAATAGGAAAGTCTTGGCTGTAGTGCTGCATTTCCTTCTGTGTTAACAAACACCAACACTAGAACTCAATTAGTAATGACACTAGCATCTCATTTGCTCTTACTGCCCCTCTCAGCACACTAAATGACACTGTCACAAATAAATATAGTACATATTGATGAGTTCATGGGCTAGAATTTCTTTTCAGAGAAGAAATTCAGGAGAAGAATCAACTGTATCTTTTTTTGTGCTTAAAAAATATGGTAATGTTGGTGAAAATAAGCATGCAATCAAGTAAATTCCCATGGATTTGATGTGATATATGTATACTGTTCACAACATCACTTGATTATTTTTTTTCTTCTGCTGATGCAGCTTAAATTCTTCTCCCCTCTTTTTAGAACATTTAAGTATAGTTTGGATCAGGCCAATAATTAATAAGAAATTAATCCTCAGAATAAAATCATTGCTGTTTTAATAATCTCTCGTTTAGGAAATTCAATCAGTTAAATTTACATCCCAAATGCTAGGTAATTATACTACTTCTCTAAGAATAGACTGATAAGTATGTATAGTGTACTAAACAACTAATAACCCAGCGTGAGAATAAGAATGTAATCATTTTTGCATTATCAATAATCAGCTACCTCTCAGAAAAGGAAGAAACCTCCTGTTATCAACATCATACTCCTTTTGCAGGAGAATCAGAAATGCTGCTGCTGACTCACTATAACCCCCCCCCCCCCCCCCCAACTTAAAGGAATACTAGTACCATCCACCTCATTACCCAGAGGAATACTTTAAAAGATAACAACCAAGAAAGGGTAGATGCTAGAAAGTTTGCAATATATCAGAGTTAACTGTAGTATTATTGAGAATTAGCAATCTGGATTCTTTGGATAAAAAATGTTAATATCATTGTAGCTAGAATAATAACAACTACGAGACTGTTAATTCTTAAATTAGACTATGAAAAAAATCTTGTAGTTGTACATATTTAGCCTACACAGACGGTATGAAATATTTGGTGTCGTACCCAGACTTTGGCTGCCAACACCCTGGCATCACCTAGAAACTCAGGTCACTCTAAAGGGTTCCAGTAGGTGCACTGGGTCAGCTGGAGAGGAAGGGCATTCAAGAAGCCATGCTGGAACTTGAGATTTGCGATCACAGACTGGTTGTCCAGGACAAGGGCTTGCTCTGCAGAACTGGAATTGTGAGTTTTTAGATTCCTATTGTGCTGTTGTTTGAAAGATAATGCATACTGTTGCACTCAGAAGAAAGTTTCACTGATAGTGAGGTCAGGAATGCAGAGAGCAAAAGTTTTAGAAATGGAAGAGTAAGGCTCAAACAATCCGAAGGACAGGAATATGAAACTCTGCAGAAGGAGCAAAAGCAGGAGGGGCTTTTTTACTAATTCTAAGGGCTGGTGCTCCACAAATGCATTAGAGTTACAAAGGTAACGAGGATGTTAATAACTCTTTTATCTTACTTGACAATGTGGAAGATATATAACAAAAGAGATAACAAAAAAAAAAAGGATTATATTATGTGTAAAACATCTAACTTTTGCTCCAAGAATTTGATCATCTTCCTGCTTTAAGAGATTTAGTATGTGAAGCTCTTCAAGTCATGGAAATCAAAGTTTTCCAAGATGTACTTGGTCTCTGTTTAATATAAAAATGACATTACTCTGAACTAGGTGTTGAATGAGGTAAAATGCAACTGGCTTAAAACTCAAAGGCTATCAAAATGTCAAGTGCTCTGAAAGAGAACAGGCTCTAGATCTCTCAAGTGGGGATAAATAAAGAATTTGTAGATGGAAGTTACCACATCTGCAAACTTTCAAAAGCTTGTTTTTTCAAAGCTGATATTCCCTAAAAAATGCTATTTCAGAAGTGTGTACATACACATACATCTTTAAAAATAATATTTAGAATAATCATTCTTTGTGGTTAAAAGTCATCAAAGCAGAAGCAGAAAAAATACATATCAAATGAAAGCATGAAACAAGGTAATAATGGCACTTGCTAAAAGGGGAAAAAAAGATAGGCCACATCCTTAGGTATATAAACCACCATTCAATTTGGCTTCCACCAAACTCGACCAATTAACACAGTCAAGAATCTATACCAGAGAACAGAAAGAAAATACATTTGGTAGCACAGTGGAAGTTTTTTCTTATTCTACTGAAAGAATTACTGATAAATAGCTAATTACATTGCTTAAAAATCTTTCCTGTAATGGGTACTAAAATTGCCTTTAGCTGCAGAAGTAAAAGCAACTAATAATTACTGCAAAGCAACCAGGTCCAATACTGGGAACCTAAATTAAAAGAAAATGACCACCTGGAACCAGCATGACTATTACTGTTTCATCATCATGCACCACTAATGCTGCTAAGGAAAAAAGAGCTGAGAAGAACTATGAGAAGAACTAAGAGAAAGGAAGGAAACATTGCTTTATTTTGTTGCATAAAACAATGAAATCTTCATCAAACTAATCTTAAAAAAAAGAACAGAAGTAGCTTCTGGTTTGGTCTCTTTCTGTGGACTAGCTAAAAAGATGATACATAAATTGGGAAGTGGTCCAGGTTTCTCAAATGAAATCTACAGTTTCCATTTCCCAGAACATGATTCAAATACCACCACTCTACTCTGCAACATCAATGGAATGTAATTTTGTAATGAGTCGGTGTTTTAATGCAGTAAAAGTTCTATTTTGTTCTATTGTCATCAGTGTAAATTAAAAAAGAATTTGCCCCCCATTTGAAGCAAAGCTGGTATACTCTAGCTTGGACATTGAAATCCACTAGCAATGTAATTAAGTGTGATTGTAAGGTACAGGAGAGAAGATTCTTTAGAAAATGTACATGAGCTTTTACACTTCTGGGGCAACTGAACATGGAGATAAGTAAGAGGAACAGAAAGGTACCTGCCTGCAGTAGAATATATTGATGTACTGCAACTATGAGGTAATAAATCGTTTTAAACAGAATCACCCACTAGGCTGCAGCAGCCACTTTGATCACAGTGGGCAAAGAAAAAAGGTTCGGTGAAAATAACTAGCACAAGACCTGCTACTTCTGTTTTCAAGTTATATACTACACTCCTGTATCACCATTATTCCATGAAATTAAAATGTTACAAGTGTCAAACCATTAATATTATCAGGAAATAAGGAAACTTACTCAAATTTTAGAACACTATTATAAGAAAGAAGGGAAAATCATTCCTGACATTGTGTGCTGGGCCTGGCTGGGGTGAAGTCAAGTTTTGTTTTGCCCATGATGGTAATTGCTGCATGATCTCCCTGTCCTTATCTCAGACCCATGAGCCTTTCATTATATTTTCTCTCCCTTGTCCAGTTGAGGGACATTATGGAGCAACTTTGGTGGGCACCTAGCATCCAGCCAGGGTCAAACCACTACAGATATCTGAGAATATGACACCAATGGTGGTCTTATTTAGCAAGAGTATAACACTGAGATTCATCTCAGCAACAGAACTAATCTCATACCTTCAGCCACAGACCTTTCTAAATCCAAATATCTTATGGAAAAAAACATAAACCATCTTTGTTATTTTCAACTAGAAAGTGCTCTTTGGCTTGACATGGGCTACTTTCTGAAATGCCTTAGAACTTTAGAACTGATCTGTTCTGTTCCATTGCTGTTGGTAACATGTACTCACAGCACAAGTTTTCAAAGGTAATGTAGCTGGACCAGAGCTATATTTCAAGGATACTGCAGGCAACTTATGAAGGAATTTTCTGTCAATTATATTGAGTTGCCAAAGGGTAATGTCTCAAAGTGAAATGGAGACAAATCTAAACAGAATGTCATCCTCAGATAGTGTGGTTCTGTTAATGCATTTACCACCTTTAACTACAAGTGAGAGGCGTTATTTCCTATAAAATAACCTGTGGGAGCATAACCCAGGGAAACATCTGCCAAAAATCTGTAACTCAAATGTAACAGTCCCTGCTCCACAGTCTCTGTTGAACTGGGAATTTTATCCATTAGACTTCAAATGTCTTTTAATGGGAATGGGCTCTTTTAAAGAAAGCTTGTGTGTTATATCTTTTTTTGCTTCTTGTATATTCTATTATACTACCTACTGCAAAATGAGCTGGTTGTCTGAACCTTTACTTGCTTGAACTCTTTGCTTTTTAAATTTTGCCAATTCTTTCATGGCTGTTTTAAATCCAAAGTTTTGTCAAAAGTACCTTCACTTTAACATAATGATAAAGACTGGTGTTACAACCTAATTTCTGCTGCTTTGAGGATTGTTTCTACAGAACATGTAACAAACAGTTGCTGTTTTAGTTCTCTGTGCTGCAATATCTAGCTGGTGAAATCAGTAATTTGAAATATTCACAGTTCACCAATATTAGGACTCTTTAACTAACCTTTTCCTTCTTCACCTACAGGAAACAAGGCTGGAATTTCCTCCCACTTTTCCTGTTTCTAGTCCCATGGCTGCTGGAATACATTAGAGCATATGAAAAGAACCTGCTCAGAGCACAGCCAACTGCTTGGTCTACAGAAATGTGAGAATGTACTTCTCTGTGAACTTTCAAATATGAACAATCCTGTTCTAAGAAGAGTTACATTGCTTGCTGCTCAGCAGGACTTTCTGAGCAGTGGCATACTTACTGTTCAATACTATATAACCAGCACTCCAAAAAAAAGCCCTTAAACTGAGCAAATATTTAAAACTCCTTGACTTTCCAAAATTTTCTCAACTGATCATGACACAGTAGAAATCCTTCTGACCAAGAAACTGTATGAACACAAATTCAAACACAAAGGCAACATTTACTCATGGAAATCTCCGTAAATTGTACTTGACATTAAATCTTAACCAGGCTAATAATCTAAAACACATTTGCTGATTCAGATTATTTTGTTCAAATTCTTTTCTTGTATTACTTCAGGTATAGCCAACATGAACAAGCTTTTCCTACAGTAACATCACAGCTATACAAACTTGTCTTTTTTTCACCCATTCTGAAATAAGGGAACAAATTATCCTCACAGTTTCTTCTGGAAGACAAAAAAATGGGTTCCACTTGGAGGGAGAGAGTAGCTTTTGGCAAGAGTTCATGCAAGATAACTGTTGCTCCACTGTTCTAATTACCTGATATTGTGATTAGAATAACTGTTAGCTTTTTTCAGGTATCCTTTGTGTAATGTAATACTTCTTTCCTCTATCTTATCTCACCTCTTAAGATGTTACAAGATACTTAATTACTGCAAGTCTCAAAGTCAAGTTTATAGAAAATAATCAATTTAAAAAATACTATATATTTTCTCCCTGCGTTATAGTTGCTATCCAGTTATAGCAGACTTCCCTCAATAATTATGGTTACAGTACTGTCTATCATCTGAAACTTCACTCTGCAGACTTCTGTTTACTGTTGTAATAACCGGTATAATGGTATGCTACTTTGCATGACAGTAGCATAAAGAAGATTATTTTAGGAACATGTTGATGCTCATTGCTCTCAAGTTAGGCAAACATAAATAAATTGTAACTTAAAAATATCTAAATTAGTCATGGTATATTTTATGACTCAGTTTCCCAGGATATCTGTCATGTTACTGCACATTTTTTCTAGCTTGTTTAAATGGAAAATTTTTGCTTATACTATTATCTGTTACATAGTTCAGAGCTGCTTTAGATGAATCACCACAGATGGTTCCATGAAATTCTGCTAGTTTTTTTATTGACTTAGGGAACTAGTTTTTTTCTTAGGGATCTGGGAATGCTGGTCAACAGCAGGCTCAATAGGAGTCAGCAATGTGCCCTGGCAGCCAAGAGGACAAACTGCATCCTGGGGTGCATTAAATACTGCATAACACACTGTCAAAAGAGGGGGTTATTCTGCTGTATTCAGCATTGGTGCAGCCTCACCTTGAGTACTGGGCCCCACAATTTAATGAGGATGTGAAGGCCTTTGAATACATCCAGGAGGGTATCAAAGCTGGTGAAAGGGCTAGAAGGCATGTCATTTGAGGAGCAGCTAAGGACTTTGGGCTTGTCTAGTTTGGAGAAAAGGAGGCTAAGGGACAACCTCACTGCTCTCTACAGCTTCCTGAAGTGGGGAACTGGAGAGGGAGGTGCTGAGATCTTCTCCATTGGATCCATTGAATAGGACTCATGGGAGTGATTCAGAGCTGTGCCAGGGGACTTTTAGATTGGACATGTGGAAGCATTTCTTTACTGGGAGGGCAGTCAGACACTGGAACAGCTTCCTAGGGAGATGGTTGATGCTCTAAAACTGTGAGTGTTTGAGTCATTTGGACAACACCCTTAATAACATGCTTTAACTTGGTCAACCCTGGACTAGATGGTCGTTGTACATCTTTTCCAACTGAAATAGTCTATTCTGTTCTATTAGCAATCACGTCTAATGGATACTGGCACTAACGATGAAGAGAGAATTTAGGAATAAGATAAAAAAATCTAAATCTCAGAGCCATTTGTGAATTATAAATAAGTATAATGCATTACAATAAGTTGTCATTCCAAATCCCACTGACCATGCAGATAAGCAAATCCATGTTATCTCTAAAGTCTAATATAACTCTCAATCAAATAAGTCACTTCAGTTAGTGAATGCTGAAACAGATGTGCACAGCATTCTTGTTAAATGCACAGATAAAAAAATGAATATATGTAAAGATCTAATAATATTAATGTTTTCTTTCAGCTGTAGTGTATTATTTCAAAAAAGTAGTTAAACTTTTGTATTAAGAACTATTCCTCAACTTCCCCATCTCTTCACTGCATTAGTAACAATGGATTAAAAAGAAAACAAAACCAAACAAGCCAGCATTTGGAGGACATAAGTCTGTGCAAGAGATTAAGACCTAATAATATAACTTCCACTTTCAATTATAAATACTCATTACAGAGGGTTTGGTGCCCTGTATATTATACACTTATAAAAAGACAACACTGGCATCTCATTTCATACAAACCTTCGAATAAATGGGTGATTTGGAGAATAGTTTAATGGGTTGTACAGGAATTAATGCATCTATACTCCTATGCAAAGTTCCTCAGACCTACTGCAAGCTGTCCTGTTTTGTACACGATCCAGCTCCAAAGTAGAAACAGAGTTCATGGAAATCACTTGAGTTCACATGTTTAAACATTTAAACAATTTGTCCCAACTGCTCCTTAAACTGGCAGCTGAGAAGTAGTAAACAAGATACTTAATAATCTTAAACATAGAGGTTATTATAACAAACATTTAATTTGAACAGTCAGAACATATAATTATTTGACACTTGAGTTCAGATCTCTCAAACACAGTATCATCGGGACTCCTACAATTTCAGCCACTTCTGGTTATAATGTATGAACGTATGCAGAGCTACATGAATTAATCCTTTGCACTATTTTTTTTTTTGGTAACAGGTTGTAACTTGGCAAGATCCACTGTTATCTTCTGTGTCTGTATATAGCAACAATCTGGAAGTAAAGTAAAATTGAAATTCCACTAAACTTTCCTGGTTTTTTTTCCCCCATGTTGTTTGCTTTTTCCTCTAAAATGCACACTAAGAATCACTTACCAATAACTCCTTCTTTCTCACTGTCAAATAACAGGAGTAAGAGAAGACATGTAGGAAACTTGAACTAGAATTCAAAATTTAAGCTATGTTTTTTTCTAGTGGTTTGAGTAACATACCCAACATTAATCAATCCCCTCATTTTCAGAAGTTCTTATTTAATTCTCCACATAATGAATAAGAACTATAGGTATTTGATTGCCAAGAAAGTTAAGCTGAACTACTTTGTAAGTGCACTTATTGTTGATGCATGAAGTGGAATAAAATCCTATTTTCTCATTAAACTAGCTGCATCATCTCCATAAAATAATAATTGCTAAGGAAAAGCTTAAATTAAAATTAAATTTAATTTAGTTTTTTGAAAAAAAATCACATTAGATAGTGATAAAAGTGTGACTCCATTATGCACAAGGAACTGAGTTATGAGGATGGAAAATATACTCTTTGAATTGCTCTTATTTTCTTTGTAAGGTGTCCATGTATGTGTGTATATGTGATCAAATAAACAAGAAAAGCTGAGAAGATACTGTCCTTTGTGAGAAAGGGAGCAAGGAAAGACAAGGATTCTTTGTGTCTGTCTGATGAGGGAACCCTAGGTCAATATGAACTAGGACTAGGGAAGACACCAAGGACCCTGTAAGGCAGAATGCAGACTTACAGAGTAGTCCTTATTATCCAATGGGCTCTTTTTCTGCCAAAGCCTTTTACTTTCAATGCAGCATCAGAAAGAATTACTTAACTGTCTGGTCCAGAAACAATGTTACTAGTTACTGAGGAACTTTAGTGGTTTCCCTACTAAGGGAATCAGGACACATGCTCCAAGATATTTCTTTCCAATTTCTAGTAAATCATCCCCTGATATTTCACAGCCTATGGCTGTGTCATAGACTCCAGGCTGAGAAGCAGTTGCTTCAAATGTACTATCTTAATGGCTTCATCTTGTGCTACTCATATTTTAGAATTCAGTCTACTACGGTAAGAACATTTAACTTTGGCGATCAGAGGAGTGTAGGTGCATCAAACCTTGGAAATCCAGCATGTCTATGTTAAGGACCGTATTAATTTCCTTCCAGGTCTAACAGCAATAAACAAGGGCACTTTAGTAAAGAAAGACCACCCGTGCAACTTCAGGATTTAATTGGATCTGTCAGATGAAACCAGAGTATTCTTAAAGAACATTCCCCCACACCCCAAGTGCTAAACATTTAATAATTAATCCTTCCTCTTGATCACCAATTAATCAGTGACTAGATAATAGACTACTGCATGTAACAATTCTGTGTGAGACTTTAATAGTAACATCATGGCCTTTCAGTGCAAGCTAATGAAAACTTTTACAAGAATGCAGTTATTAATCCTACAGCCATCATTAGAATCCACTTTGGATAAGGCTTATTTACCTAAAACTACACTGCAATTCCAAAGAGTTATTTACAACTATAAACTATGGCACAAGTGCTGTAAAATTTGATGTTGGTCCACCTGCAGCAGAACTATATTAGTTTACATGGGTAAGAGTGTAATTCTTTGTGCTCGTAATTCTGGACATAACTACACTCTGACAGAGCAATGAGGCTCTCCTGTTTAAATTGCTTTAAAAGAACTGAATCTCCCTGAGGAAAACCAAAAAAAACCACACACCCCCAAAACCCCCAACACAATGTATTGTTGTATAACTCTGAATTTGTAGAATAACCTAGGAAATCAGATTGAACCTATCCAGCTATGCTTCAACATGAAAGAACCAGGCACTCAAGTAGTTGTTGTTGTTGTTATTATTATTATTAAAATACATGCAAATGATTATAGAATTTCTGTTTTGGAGGATTTCAACCACAGATGAATTTGCAATTAGCTGTGGATGACCTCCTTGGTTTATCTATTATGATCCAAGAGCTGTAAGGTATAATTATGAAAATGCTTTGGAGAGGAGGGCTCCCATGTACTTTTTATTATATCCATATAATGCAGGCTTAATTATATTTTTACTTACCACCAAAAAAAACCGCACGAGGAAGCTTAACTAGAAATACGTGTCAAATGTATGTAAAACCTCTTCCTAAAATCAGACTGTACTCCATGAATACAGTATCATTTGATGCTCAAAATAAGGCGAGAAGTACTACTTCTTCCAGATATTGACTCTGTGGGGCAAGAATTCTTTTACTAGGACAAATCACTCAACAGCTTTCTAGAAAGCACAACCTAACCACAAAGTTTGCCCTATAAATCCTCTAACAACCCAAGCTAGTTCTTTAGTAACTAAAAACTAAATTGCATCCTTCTGTAAGTAATACATATGCTTTAAAAACTAGTCACTTTTCTTCACGCATCATTCCATATATACACAACATTTCATCCACTTTCATGTTGTGAGCATGTGAAGAGGCCACAGAAGCATCTTGGAGTACAGGTTATAATGGTGGGAAAAAGGCAATGAAGAGTTTGCAAAAACAAGGCTAAAGCAAGAGAAAAACTTTGGCAATCCTTGTTTAGATCACATTAAGCTGTTGTTGCAACTACATACTAATAAAGCAAGATTCAGATACTCATTGGAGTATCAGATAATCAGGGCCACTATTGCATCCCGCCTGAAGCATATCCAATAACACTTTCATGTCCTGACTCAAAAATAGGAGGTACTTAGCGCTGTGAATGGAGTATAGGCAGTTATGTGCATATACTTTCATGTGCATTACAATTAAAATTCACCAAAACAGATTTAGTGCAAAGGGTCTTTTTTCTTGTTAATTTCTATTACACTAAGATACAAACTATTAGTGTCACTCATGTTGATCTTTCCTCTGTACTGGTTTGGGAGCCATTTCTCAAAAAACTGAGTAATTGCAAAATGGGAACTTTTGTGGGTTTGTGACAGAAAAGATGATGAACACGTTTTACTTTAAACATATCTGAAAACAGTCTAAGTCGTCTTCTTTTTGTTAATCAGTAAAAGAGAAGCTTCCATCTTCTTAGCCACTTTCTGAAGAAATGAAAAAAGCAGTTTCCGTTCAAAGTGTTTTTCCAAACATGCCACTCTGTGATATACAAGTCTACCTCTTAGATGTACATATTTGCTAACATATACAGAACCGGGCCATTTAAAAAACTCTGTGGTTTAGCACATCGTTGTTTTATAATCCAGCAAAAATGAAACACTAGTTCCACTGGCACTATTAACAACTGAAACTGTATATAATTATAACAGTTTTAAAATGAAACAGCCTTTCAAAGGGTATGGACTGATTAAAAAGATAAAAACTTTGTAAATGATAAAATAGAGGATAACTTGACCTCTGTATGAAAGTTGGATTTCTCTTTAGCCTAATTACATTGCAAATCATCTCCTCTCTATTCAGAGTAATTTACTTTAAAAACATGAAAATAGGATGTTTCATCTGAGTGCATGTTGAAACTACATAAACAAAATTTACATCAAGAGCTATCTAAAAAGGCCCAGAACCAGAGCATTTAGCTCTTCTATATTCATGATGCAGTTAGCTGACTCACAACAAACTTATCTTACATCATTTAAGCTAACCTGGACAACCTTGCAAAAGGGCCACCTGTTATATGTCTAATCATCACTTCATTCACAGACTCTTATTGCATCTAAGCTGCTTTTTAAACTTATGCTATTATTAATTCTATACATAAAAATGAGTTCTGGCAATTTCCTGATTTTCCTCTCACCTGCTAAGTAATAATCAAGTTGCATAAGGTTTCCTATTAAAGAGAATTCTTTTAGATGTTCAGACTTTAGAGCTGATTTTAGCACAGGGAGCAGATGTTAATAGGTTCTCATCAGCTTCTTCAGCTTGTTTTCTGCAGCTTGCTTCTACTTCAGTATTACATATTTTGCTTCTTTTCCTTTCTTTATGTTAAATTTTTTAAACTATTTTATTTTCTCTTTGGGAAATTTCTATAGAATTTACTGGAGCTAAACCAAACAGAATTCTAGATAGTTTCAATTACTAAATATAAGAGATATAGAATCATAGAATCATTTAGGTTGGAAAAGACCTTTAAGGTCATCAAGTCCAACAGTTAACCTAGGACTGCCATGTCCACCACTAAACCATGTCCCTAAGCACTGCATCTACACATTTTTTAAAGCACTTCACAGAATGGTGATTCAGCTGCTTCCCCAGGCAGCCTGTCCCAGTGCTTGACCACCCTTTTCAGTGAAGAATTTTTTCCTAACATCCAAGCTAAACATCCCCTGGCACAACTTGAGGCCATTTCTTCTTGTCCTTTTAGTTGTTACTTGGAAGAAGAGACCTACCCCCACCTGCCTACAACCTCCTTTTAGGTAGTTGGGAAAGAGTGATAAGGTCCCCTTTTGAGCCTCCTCCTCTCCAGATTAAGCAATCCCAGTTCTTTCTGCAACTCCTTATAAGACTTGTGTTCCACACTCTTCAGCAGCTTTGTTGTCCTTCTTTGGACACACTCCTGCACTTCTATGTCCCTCTTGAAGTGAAGGGCCTAAAACTGAACACAGTATTTGAGGTGCAGCCTGACCAGTGCTGAGTACAGGGGGACAATCACTTCCCTTGTCCTTCTGGCCACACTGGTTTGGATACAAGCCAGGATGCTGTCGGCCTTTTTTGACCACCTGGGCACACTGCGGGCTCATGTTCAGCTGGCTCTAAACCAGCACACCCAGGTCCTTTCCTGCCAGGCACCTTTCCAGCCACTCTTCCCCAAGCCTGTAGCATTTCATATCTTACTGAGAGACAGTATCTAACTGACTGATGTTTTAGAAACACTAAAATTGAAAGATCATCTAGATTTTACCTTGAATACTTGGTATTAAAAAAAAAAAAAATAATCAACACAACCAACCAACCAACAAACACACACCACAATTAAACCAAACCTTTTAAAATAATTCTACATTCTAGTCTACATATGCACAATAAGGCAATTTTCAGAAGGGGAAAGGAATGCTTACTAGTCCAGCTGTTGAAGGTATTTGGAATAAAAAGAACTGCATGTGAAAAGGAAAAAAATATAGGAAACTTGAAAGGCTTGTCGCTTGAAGTTTTTCAGGTTCCCCATCCAACATTTACTAGCTCATGGTCTGTGTTGTTTTTATTATGGTGATACAACTTCAGTATATAGATGATTTGCGTCCAGCTGACATAGGCATATCAAGAAGTTACTGGCCCACTAATACTGTGTGGGTTTACAATGGGCATTAACTACTTTTCTGCACAGTGTTCAGTTTCAGAACACTATGATAGAATTCCTGTGGAATCCATTCCTCTATGCGTCTGACAGTTTAGGTACTGTAAAAGAAGCAGCTAGAACTTAAGGGTTAGTATTCAGATAGGCAGCAACCCTGAAACTGGTATAATTCTAGATCAGTGCAGGACCAAAATACTAGAATCTTTTCATGAACAAAAGCTTATTAGTGATTTACAGGCATTTTACTTAAGAATGTGATATTGAACTTCCTAACTCATATGAGGACCTTTGAAGTTTTATTACTTTCAGAAAGTAGTAGTAGTTTGCTTTGATTTTTTTCTCATAACAGAATACTGCCTTTGAACAGGCAGCATGATAGTTAAATACTTCTGAAAATCTTACACAGTTCAAATGTTAAATTTTTTTTTCACCTTTGCTCTTCTTTGTACTATAAGATCTACACTAAAGGAGAAGTTCAGGTATCTATCTGTAAGATGTCTATTACATTGCTGAACTAATTTTAAATACTAACTTCAAGTACCTGGCACCCAAAGCACCATCATCACCTTCTGTTTCATACCCAGTTGTGTATTCAGTCTCTAAGCAGGGTCAAGAGCTCCAGAATGGGATATATCTGCCAATAGGCTGAACAGATTTGACTGGAGGGAAACCAGAAAAAAATGTTGCAAATGGTGTGTCTAAACCCTTTACTTCTGCAAGCTTCATTTAAAAGTGCAGTGAGATAGGAATCAACTATGCATGCACATCTAAAGATCCTGAGTTTGACATGTACATTTTTTATTTAAGGAATGGAGCAAGACTACATTTTTTCTTTTCCGACACAGCTGTCAAAAATCAAGGAAGAAGTATCAAAAGTACTGGTTTTGTATCTGTACTATTTCATATGTTTTTAAATACACACCACCACCACCACCACCCCTCCCCCATGCTGTGGTTGCAGAAGTTGCAAGAATTACCCCAAATAGATTCAAAACCTCAAATCTATTTAGCAGGAGATTGGCATAGCTACCATATTATACAGATATGGTAAATTGACGCCAGACAGCAGCCAAGTACCCACACAGTTCCTCACACTCTGTTACTCTTATCGCCATCTCCTCTCCTGCCTATCACCAGGTGGGACAGGGGAGAGAACAGGAAGAACAAGAGCAAGGACAGTCACGTGTCAAGATAAAAACAGCTTAATAGCTGGAGGAAAACAGAAAAGTGAACCAAGCTATACAAAGGCAATTCCTTATCACCTCCCACAGTCCAGCCAGTCTTCAAGCAATGGCTACCTTGGAAGCCAAAAAGTCCCCACCTTCTTTTTCCTTTACCTCAATTTTATGCCAAGCGTGATGCTACGTGTTATGGAATGTCCCTTTGGCTGGTTAAGGTCAGCTACCCTTGCTGTGACCCCTCCCAACTTCTTACCCACCCTCAGCCTTCTCACTTGGAGAAACCAAAGTAGGAAAAAGGAAAAGCATTGACACTGCGCAAGCACTGTTCAGCAACAACCATAACATTAGTTTGTTATCAACAGAGTTTTGGCCACAAATCCAAAACATGCCAGCGCAAAGGCTGCTATGAAGAAATTTAACTCCATCTCAGCCAGATGCAGTATAATAGAATTCTCTGTTTTGTTGTAAAGTGGCTCAGTAAATATATCTTATTACTTGGGTACTACACCTGTAACCTGGTTTTTAAAAGAAACATTGATAGTAAATCTAGATTTAATCCCTGCCCCAAAACTAGGTGATTGAAGAGGATGCAAGGGAACTTTTGCACTTGAAAGTTTAATCATCTCCATTTGTGTTTGCAAAGTCTGGTCCAGTAGGTTGAATCTGAGTAGCTATCAGATCTGCCCAGCTGGTAAGACAGAAGGGCACTAGACTGAGAATCCTATTTGCTTTGCCACTGTGTGTGGAATTGGTTAGTGACACAGAGACCAGGATGGCTGTACAATGAAAAGGAGAAAAAAAAAAAAAAAAAAGCACATAAATGATTACACCAGTGATAATAATATGTCTCAAGAATGTAAATGTCTCCCATAGATAAAAAGCTAACTAGTGGTCAGGATATAATGGAAGGTCTAATATTTGTCCAGAAGTGTCAAATGTTCCATGTCTGAAAGCATTTATCAGTTTAGCTTTTAGAAGCTGGAATTTCACTGTGTGTTAACAGGAGAGGCACATTTCAATCCAAAGTACCCTAAAACTACTGAAATTGCCAAGGTTTATATAAGGTTTATATAAATATTGGACAATAAGTTAAAGTAATTCTACCAAAACGTTAATACATATCTACAAGGTCTTTAGAGTACAAGCAGAGATCTGTCTCAAATGAATATGAGAGGACATTGTTCATTCTGTTCAGTAAATCTCAGTACAAACTAGGTCCATACACCGCTATGGCTATACTGTCTTTAGTCTTGTCCATGTCCTAGGAACTAGGTTTTATCCACACTCCCTATAGGATTTGAAAACTAGAGTAAAATATTCTGAATTTTACACGTCCCATTTACAATGGGACTGCATGAGTGACTGCAGATGCGAGATTGCGATTGAGATGGTATGTATGCTGTGCAAACAACTAGAGTAGGAGTCTGAAAGGAGAATACTGACATTACAGATGCATTCACTTACATTCAGAAAAGGAACAAGTTTTATTCTTAGTATAAGACCTACTTTGATTTTAATATTGTTGTAAAGAGTGTGTACATCTATGATCAATGCAACTAGCTTGCTAAAGTTGATATTGCAAGAACAATGGAAGTACTATATGGCAACTCTGTTAAAAACTTGTGGTGGAAAAGACAACTGTACTCCTAAGATTATAGAATGTCAGTGTTCAAACAATGAAACTTAATTGCACAAGCTCCATTTTTAATTGTTACTCTTTTTCTGTTCTGACATGTTTAATCTTCAAAGAAGTATAGTTGATAGATACCTCTTACCTCACTTTCCTATAGAAGTATATTAATTCAGTCTACAATCAATCAACAAATCATTAAAAAACTAAATGCATTTTGCACAGTCAAATGATAGTACTTCAGGAACATCATGAAAGCATATGCTATATGGTAAGCATAGATATACAGCACAAGTAAGAAAGAGGCTAACTTTATTAGATTCCTGAAGCAGATGTAAAGGTAGTCAGTCATCCACAACTCCCTTCTACTTATCACTAAAAATTATAAAAAAAAAAAAAAAAAAAAAAAAAAGCGGAAGCCAAGTTTTGCCACTTTTAGTCTTGTATCATATCCTACCACTATCTAACTTCCTTTCAGAAAGATGATTTGTAATTTAAGACTGGGTGCAGTTTATTGTGATAAGATTTGGGTCGAGGTATGTATCTTTAACGAGTGAGAAGAAAAATACTGCCATTGTCAGAATTATTATATGGAAGTATCCGCAAATCAATAGGTCAGATGCAAAGTTTGTTCCATGAAGTGTGTCAAACCTGACAACAATATCTTTTTTAGGTCTTAGTATGTGGAGTCATTTCTTGGTCTTTTACTCATGTTTGGCCTAAAACCAAAATTCCAGTAGAGGTACAACTACCTTTTTTATACGATTATAGGGGTATGATTCAGGAACAGTACAAGATACAGAATACAGCATAAAAAAATGTAAATTCAGTAGATGGAAATTCAGTAGAATAACATATTCAGTTACTGCTTCTTTATAATATTGTCGATATAGATCTCAGGAACTGAAAGACAGTGATTTGTAAGAACTATTACAAACCTACACCTTGTTGGTGCTAAGACTCATTTTATACGTTCACTTAAATAAGCTACTAAGGAAGTAATTAACAAAAGAATATGTAGGACTTACATGTTTAAGTTTGTTGCAAATATCAGAGATATTTTTCATATATGAAACTCCTTAAACTTCAATTAAAATACAGAAAAGTGGGGGGAAAGATACACCAATGGAAACGAAATGTACTATTTTCCCTATGCTAAGGAAACTGGATGCCAGACATCTTATGGACCAAATATCCTCCAGATGATTTTTCAAACATATTTAGATTTTACTTTGCAACAATACTGGTTATGAATAAAACATTTCCTGAGATATGGAATAGTTTGGGGGTTTGTTTTTGTTTTGGTTTCTTTTGGGTTTGGTTTTTTTTTTTTTAATCATTATTCTGTGTGAAAGTCCTTTTATTTTTTTTCCAGCCCAGCCATTTCCAAGTTGTCAAAAGATGCTTACTCTCTGGGGTTGCTTTGTCACAGAAGGTAAGATCAAACCAATGAAAAAAATACAATGAGTTTGAACCAGAGGCCAACTCAGCCATGCAGCAATAAAAACAGCAGTAGTCGTTCCAAAGTATCTGACAGGCTTCATTTGTCTCAGAATAGACTCTGCCATGTCACATGGTCATGCTTTCCCATCATCCTTTTGCTGTGTTGCAGCCACTCCTTTGTACTCTGCCAAAGAAGTATGCAAAGTGAGTGAGAATGCCAAGAGATTTTCAAATGAATATGACTTTTAGGAGAATCTGTAAGTCAAGGACTCCAAGCAGGCATCAATTCCTCTCTCTCTGCCAAAGAGCTGTCACTTCCTTGGAAAGTTAAATTTGTCACAAGGAAAGAAAATTTCACCATAGTCTGTTTAAATAACTTAGGGAGTAGAAGCTTTTCCCAGGTGCTTTTTCCACACAAAGCAAATGTATCAATCATTTTATTCTCTGAAATAACAATTTATTATCCATGCAGGAGGCCTTAGATTCAATCTGCACACTGTTCTGAATGTCGTGTCAGATACTAAAATCTGTCATCAGTCTTTATCAAGGAAATCATTCTGTTCTTGTCATCAGTTTTTATTAATAAGACTATTTATTACTTCAATAATTAATTATGACAAGTAGTCTGCCATTTGGATAATGAATAAATATTGATAAATTGCATGGCTAATACACTGTTGCTGTATAACTAGCTTTGAGAATGTGAAGACTTGAATGGTACTAAAAGAAACAACTCTAAAATAGACATCACAGCTAGAACTGAACATACTACATTCAACTAAAACTCTTTTGGACTACACATATCATGCAGAGTGGTGGGGTTGTTCAGCTCTGGTCATCTTAAAATAGCTTATTTTTTGAACCTAAAACAGAATTTTAAATCCTATACTTAAGATATTTTCAAAAATCACAATACATAGAAGTTTCATGTAAGTGCTTGAATGGTATTTTATTTCAAGAAGAAACTGAAACAGAAGACCATGTTCCACTCCCCATCCTCTCTATTTAAAACTTCTTTCTCTGTTGACAGGAAATCTGGAGCTACTCTGGGAAACTCCATCTAAGCATGACATGAACCCAGCTTGCATCTCTTTTGCCTTGGGCAGTAAATACCCATGAACAATAAGGTCTTCTCCCTGCCCCCCCTCCATTTTAACTTCTGTAATGAATTATAGGGGCTATCCTGCATTTAGGGTCTACAAAGAACTAGTGCATCTCCAGGAAGGAATACAGTCTTCTGCCCTGGTCTCTCACGGTACATGCACCAGTTTGGTGGTCCCAAAATTTGGTGCTCTACCTGTAAAGTTTCTCATAAATCCAGGAAGCTGTATGTAATCTACCCTACATTATTCCCTTTCCATAAGGCAAAAGTCCACCTTTAATAGGTTCTTCTACTTATCCTTTTTGCTACCCTAAACTTCAACCTTTCTCCACTCCAATTACTCATCAGAAGGTGAAGATTTCACATCTTTCAAAGAACCATCATATTTCCTTTTCTCCAAGTAGGTTTATCACTTTCTTTACAAATCAACTGCTCTTATATGCTAAAATCCTTGAGTACTTTTTCTTGCACCTGATCAGATTACTTGTACAGCTATCTCTAGAAACAAATACTGCATGTTGCATGTTACCAGAGTGATCAATTGTGCTATCATCACTTAGTGAAATCCAAAATGAAGACTTGCTAGCAGAACTGAGGAGTCAGCTCCACTGATCTGACAATATGAAGGACTACATACTGCGATCTGATCTGATAAAGTTTGTGATGTTGCTTATTGTGAATTCATAATGGTATTCAACATTTATATATGTATTGATTTAATAGCTGTGTTAGTATACTTTAAATATTATACATCTCAAATCATAAGGTATCATAACAAGACTTCATCACTTGAAACAGTTTCAGTAATTCCAGATTAATTAAAATCAGTACTGCCAACACGGTCAGCAATTCTTTGCTTATATACTTCATTCCACATAATCAAAAGCCTGGTGTGACTATGAAAAAAAGTGGAATTAATTAGCTTACTGGATATATTTTTTTTTCCCCAAAAACTGGTCACCTGAACAGTTAGAATCTCTTATTTTTTAATCTAAAACTGGTTTTGGAAAATGCACTGCCTCCTTCCCCCCAAATAATCACATAATGTAACTGAAAACATTTACAGATTCATAATGTGAGGAAAATCAGCCTATTTTGGAAACATAACTTTATAATGCCTATAAAAAAGGACTAAAGTACTATAGATATGCTGCTGTTCTATACTACAAAACTCTATGGTAAACCTTGATTGTTAAATAAAAGTATGTATTGTCTCCCTACAATCTATCTGATGAAACCAGGAGCTATGTAAGTATAATAGTAGGGGTTTTTTTTCCACTTGCAATTTTTTTTGTACTTTCTAGTAAGGAAATTTAACACATACCTGTAAATTATTGAGTCACAAATTAACATAAAAGAAATATTGCAATAATAGATGCTGAAGATCTCTACAGTATAAATTTACATCTCCAAAGAAAATGCCAGGCAGATTTGAGTATATCATGCAATCTACAACTCATTAATCCAAGTAAAAAAATAGTCCAAATACCTTTTTAATGATTATATATTTATATATCCTTTAATATATTATGCTAATACAGAGACTGAAAGTGTCATTAGCCAAAATTTATCAGATATAATAATTTATTCACATATTGGATAAAATTATCTATGATTTACCTGGAAAGGGAATCACCAGAACCTAAGCAAAGGGACAGCCTGTATCCTATAGCAGAACCAAACTGTATTAAGATATCCATACTTAAGCATGCAATCATATTTTTCATATGAGAACTGTGAAATATGTGGTAAGAATTAAATTAAAACTTCACAGAAACTTTGAAAATTAAGCAACATTACAATATTCATAATTATTTATCAACATTGAGTGTACTAGTTTGCTTAATGTTAAGTCCGTATATATTCTTCTGGGACATGCCAAGTAGATTATTTCGTATACAGAAAAGAATGACACCAGAATTATATATAAGATTAATTTATCTGTATTATCCAAAAGAAAACATGTCAGGAAGGCAGTTTATAAATTACATACCTATTTAAGCAAAGTTTCAGAGCATAGGTTCAAATCTGTTTTCAGACTTTACCAAATATCTGCACGATCTTCTTTCTCAGCTACAATAAATAAGGTACTTACAGCCTTCCATACAGAAGACGTTCTATGTCATTAATTGCTTCCTGTCACAGTGCCTTTTCCTCCTCCATTTCTCTGTTAGTAGCATTGTTATGTAAGATTTGGAGGTAGGCAACCACAAAACATTTCATTCTGAAATTATCATCAGTTTGACATGCCCATGTTCTCTGCTTGAGATGTAAAGCATATGCTGCACCAAAAGTATAGCAGACAAACTGCTCAGACTGAAAATCATTCCCTGTTATTGGAGAACTCTGTGACTTCTTGGACTGTTTGCTACCTCCTTTTTCTCAGATCTGTGTACTTTAAGATGTGGACTATCTGGAAAGACTGCAAGCAACAAGAATGTTTGCAGATCTACAACTGAAAGAATAGCTTGAACAAGTTTGTTTTATTCTAAGGAAAAGCATTACTAATCTTTAAAGGCAAGGAAAATAAAAGCTTCTTCCAAGGAGAAAGAAACTAAAATGACAGATTTTACTTAAGAAAAAATCATTTTTCTAAAAAAAATCTATCAAGATAGGAGACATAGGGGTTGATGATATACAGTCCTTGGGACGTTTTCTAGACCCTATAAACAGAGATCTTGTAGTGGAGTGATGTTCAAAATTCTGTGCAGGAATGACAGTAAGTACAGCTGAGCATGCCATTGGGCAAAAGATACACCAAAGAAACTTTTAAGGTTTTTATCAGCTGTATGGATGTTCAGAGAGAAGAATGAGTACAAGATATTTCACAGTGTATTGGCTAAAACACAATGTTATCAAGGCAGAACTATTACACATTCAAAATCAGATAACCTTATAATAGAATATAAATCTATTTCTCCAAGGAATGAAATATCTTAATATGTGTCTCTTTCACAGTGCTATAGAATAGAATAGTCTCTTTACAAGTAGAGTTTGTAGTCAAATATAAAATAAAATTATTTAATAAAAATATTAATATTTATTGTCAGAAGTTATTCAACACTTTCACTATCTGAAATATATCATATGTAAAGCAATGGCACCACATTTAATACTGAACTAAAAATATTACAACCTCAGACTTCTAAACAGATGTAATGTGAAAAGTGTGTACAATTGACCTTAGTCCCCCTAGGCAAGTGCTTATTATCTTACCTGTCCTTCAAACACGTATCTGTGTAATCATATTATTAGAAAAGTAGCATTACAATTATCATAAACTACAAAATAATCAGGCATTCAAAAGCCAAGTACTACATGTTTTGAAGGCACCAGCTAGGTATACCTTATCTCAAAATGACGTTTCTTAACCGCTCCACAGTAATATACAGTACACTGTATGCTCTTTTGGGATATGATCTTATTGATACTTTCAAGAAGTGTTAAGTTTTGGAAAAAAACCACAGACTCCAGGAGATTTTAAAAACTCTAGGAGATTTACAGATACAGATAATGAATAAACTGACCTTTTGCTTATTGAGCTTATCTGCACTGCTTTAAAATTACATCATTCAGAAGTTATGTCACATAAATCGGATAATTTCAAGCTCAGAATCTCCTCAAGGTTAGAATATTTGCATTGCCTAAATTTCAAATCCAGGAACCTGAAAAGAAGAGGACTATACAATAGTTACAATTTTAAATTTTGTTCAGACTTGAACCATATAAGTTGAATTTATTCATTATAATAAAATTACCATGCAAATTCAGTCTCCTGAATTTTCTAAGACAGCTCTTCCAGACCACACATAAGCTGCTCTATATTAAGACTAGCTAAAATGGCTCTGTGAAAATAACAATACATACATAGTTTCAAATTAGTAGAGGTGACACATAAAAAACAACTGCTTTCAAAAAAAGCAGTCCATGACAATTTTGAACTGTTCCAAAAAATCACTATTTTGAATTATTTTAGAGTCAAATTATATTCTATAAAATATATTCAAATTATATTCAATAAAATATGTTCTGTATATTTATTTTCATGGTTTTATAATTATTAATTTTACCTATGGTCTCAATTTATTTTAATACACACAGCCTCTTCCTATCCTTGTAACTCTTCAGTAGCAATCCAAGAGGTAACTATTGAAGACTTATGCAAATATATGTACTGAATTTTAAAATATTATAGATACTGTCTTGCTGTAGGACAAAAAACCCCTCACCCTGAAATCAAACTACGGAATTGCTTATAGTATATGGAGAATATGGGTGGAATAACTGTTTTATTGTCATGTATTAATGCTTGCCACTGTTGTGCATTGTTTATATCACACAATGGACAGTTATAATTACAGATACGTTTCCCCCTCCCATTAAACTTCTGTCTCTCAACAGCCTGAAGTTGTTCCAGTTTTCTATAGCTTTTTCTCAAGGTGAGATATGACATATTATTTTAGCACTCAAAGATGTATTCATAGGCAAGCTTTAAGTCTAAAAATAGGGTTTACAATAGAAAGTCTGACAAAATCTTAGCACTAGAGTTGTGTGTGTGTCATTATGATGGGGGTAAATTATCACTACATCAGTAACATAATAGTAACAACTTTACCATCTTCTAAAGGCTTAGCATCTGCTAAGGAAGGCACCCCAAAGCACTTAGCAAGCATTACCCTCAGGATCACAAAGAGTTAAAAGGTTTAAAACATTAGAAAGATTATAAAAATAGAGTTGTATGAAAATGCAGTATAACTGAAAAAAAGGGCAAGAAACAAATATATAAATGTATTAAGAAGTCAGCCTCACTGTCCTTATAAAGGGCAAGAAACAAAGATACAAATGTATTAAGAAGTCAGCCTCGCTGTTCTTATGAGAACAGAGTATTTTTATACAGAAACCATTGCATTATACTGTATCATACACTGTGGTGCCTTAAACTCTTTAGCACTGGTGGCTCAACAGAAAATTTCTAGTAGTCATGTATGTTTGCATCCACTGTGTGTGCATGTATATGCACTTACAACAGGGGAAAATATTGTAAAATCAAAAGCAATGATAATACACGACATTCAGTAACAAAGTAATATTAGCAGAATGAAAATATACAACTCTTTGTATGTTGGAAGACAGGAAGGCTGACCATTAACTTCTGAAGGAGCTTGTAATTTTCTCCTACACATCCCTTTTGCACTAAGCTTCACTTGACTCATGCCTCCCTCTGTAATTACGAGCACAACCAGCAAAATTACTTTTGAAGGCTACTGAGTATGCGCATAAATGTGTACACACTCTGAAATGTGTTTAAGCATTAGCAAACGTGTTTATTTACCTATGAAAACTTGCTACATGTGATTATCTTGACTGCTTTTTCCTCCAAAGCATACGCAGAAAGGTTGTAAAGCTTCCATCCTCAAAGACACTCTTATTAGGACAGAATGATATAAGACTAGTGAAGCTTAAAAAA